>NC_053450.1:4119024-4281524 GCF_015227805.2 Hirundo rustica
CTCCATACCTTCCCACATCACAGAGCTCTTTAAAAAGGCAAGACCTCATCCAGAGCTTGTGGAGCTCCATAATTGCATTGGATTTTTTTCTCCCAAATTGAAAAGAAACCATTTGGTTGCATGCTGCAGATCCTCTTGGCATTCCCCTGGGTACACTGGACTCGTGGCTCAACTCAGCCAGGTAGTGAATGTGTCTGTCAGCTCTGTATGCCCTGCACCTCTGGCCCCTTCCACTCAGGTACAGAATAAATGTTGGTACGTAGATACCAAGCTTTGGGTGTCTCAGTTCTGAAAAGGGTTGCTTTTTGAAGAAAAAGTTGTTATATTCATTAACTACCATGATAAACATCAGGAGGTACAACATTATGAGACACATAACAGCTTCCCAGGCTCAGTTAGTAACTGTCTCAAGGTCCCTGGCTATTTTTTACAGCAACATCCTGATTAATGCCAAAAAAAGGACAGTATTCCACACAAGACATGACCTTCTGGAGGAAAAGCAACTAAATCAGATGCATCTGCTCTCATGACTTCTGTGCAATGAAGAGAGATTAATCTGTGCAACCAAATGCCACAGAAAGTGACAAAGAGGACTCAATATCCCTGCAGTTCTACATGTTTTGATGCCAGCCCCTGCCTACCCATCCTGAAATAAGTACATCCAGGGCTAAATAAAACTAAAGGCAGTGGTTCCCTAGGTGGGTTCAATTTGTGTGTGTAAGTCTCCCACAAACTTTCAAGAAGCTTGTTCTCCCACAGAAAAATCTATTTGTTTATTTTTTAAATCTATGTTCTTTCAGACAAAGGAAGGTTCTTATGTGATAAGCCATGGTATTGTTTATCCAATTAAATGCGTAATAAAAGTGTCTCCCTTGTTAGTGGATTGCTCAGCATACAGTGTTTTTAAATACCAAGTCCCATTCATTTCACATGTGGAACAACAATTTAAAGGTGCTAGGAAAGAAAACCTGGGCAATCAAACCTAGACACTTGGATGCAATTAGAGCAGCAAATGGTTGTGTACAGTAAATCTTTGTTTAACCTAAGCCATGTAATCACCTTCTGAACCCTTTCCAGTATCTTATTATTAACCTCTCATCTATGGATCTCAAAATGAAGGAGAAGATGAGAGCAGTTTTAATGTGAGGCTTTAAATCTTAGCTGGGCCTTTATTTGGGAACAAGAACAGTCAGAGCTCGCAGTGCAACCCATCAGGCTTCCCAACACTGTCAATTCTGTATGACCCCTCATTTTGAAAGTTTTGACAGATTTTCACTCAACCACAGAATAGCTTTAACTGCCTTGACTGAAAAGTTCTGTCTGCCTATTTATGAGATATTTCTTTCTGGTTTTTTTTTTTTTTTTGGTTGTTGTTGTTGTTTTTGTTGTTGTTTGTTTGTTTGTTTTTTAATTATTATTGTTTGTTGGTTGGTTTGATTTTTTTTTAATATTATTTCTTTCCCCAAAAACCTCTCCCTTAATTTTAGCAAAAATTATTTGTCTGTAAGATATAAGAAGGAAATGGAAAAAACTGCTTATTTTGCCCAGTTTCCTGGGATTTGTTGGGAAGTGGAACATCCAGATGTTCCACAGCAGACATGATGTCCCCCTTGTGCCAGGAATGTGCCTTCTGCTACTCCTATTAAAATACATCCTCATTAATTTTAATTATTAGCTGCTGAAATGTGTTTGCACATCCTCAGGAGGGATATGCCGGAGTCTGCCTGCTATGATGCCACCCACCCTGAGCATGTTCCTCTCTCGCACTGGGTGTACAATTCCCTAAAATACGTTTGGCTAAATATGTTAATCTGCATTTCAGTCATTCCATCCCCACCTGAGCAAGCCCCACATCCTCTAAAGGTAGCACAGAACTGGTCAGTAGAGATCAGGACATGATAAATGTCACTATCCTTGGTGAAATGATCATCTTTGGTCAGAGCTATCCTGAACTCTGAGCTCTCCATGGGAGGTTAAACACTTGGGTGCAAACATCTACACTGTGAACAGGAAAACTTAGTGGAAACTAGTTTTGCCTGAAGTAACTGATTAGTCCAGTACTGGAGAGATTGAACAGGAATGTGTCCTGGGAATTTGTCATGATGAAATATTTAGAGGGAGAACTTTCTTGCCTGAACATTTGTTTAGCATCATTTCTGGGTGGAATTTTTGACACTATTTCTTCCCAAATTAGCTCAAGTTACTAGGGACTTCAGGCCAATTCCAACTTTTCTAATGGAATAAGCAAAAGAAGACAGAAAATCCAAACCTATGAAAGCATCAAGCTAGCCAGATGCATGGAAGTGCCAGTGGAAAATTTTTAATGTACAAGGATTAAGAGAAAAATGTACAATGCTATATAAACTGAAACTTTTAAACAAGGATTCATATTTCTGTGATAGAAAAAAATTCTCTCAAAAAAAAATTTAAAAAAGCTAAGAGTTAAAATATTTTGAGAATACTCATGGAAATTGTTTCTAGGGGGAAGTATATGACTTGGACTCACATAAACTCGGGTGGGATTGCCTACTGTTAAAATATGTGTCTAAATGGAATTTGACAACCAAATCCAAGTATCAGTTTATATTGTGACTCTGGACTTCCTAGACTCAAATTCTGCTGATGCTCTGAGCTAATAGGCTTGTTAAATTAACTTGGATATGCCTTATTAACAGCAGGCAAGCCTGCAGGTAGTCATTCTTTGCATATGCACTGACCTTCCCTACTCCATCTGCTTTCATGATGGGCAATACCCAGTGCTCAAAAGGCTGAAATGCACTCTAGAGTTAATTGGTGGAGCACCAATAGAGCCTCAAGATTCTACATTATCTTTTGCCCCAAGCCTGCTAAATGAAATTAACTGTTTCTGTGTGAGCTCCAGGAAGAGTTAACATGAGGATGAGTCTCTCTTCTCCAACAGGCAGGGAAAGCAAGAACTGCTACGTGCTGTTTCTTTAGAGCACCTACTCCTACCCCCTCAGCACAAGAGATAGTTGTTATTGGATATTCCACTCCAAAATCCAATGAAAGAGCACAGGACAGTCAATCTACACAGATACTTCCTAAAGATCTGCCAAGGACAACAAAAAATGGGCACTTCTGTGGATTTATGAGAGACTGAGGATGCAGATACACAACCAGCAGATTCCCCGGTCTCCTGACACGTGGCTTGTGCTCCCCTGTCCTCTTGGTTTTCCTCTTTCTGCATTTCAGTGCTGGGGGAGCTGGGCTCTTAATGAGCAGCATCTGCAGAGTAGTGGGAGCCTGGGAGAAGAGAGCTCTGCTGACCAAACTGGTAACCTCTGCTGCAGCCTCTGTGAACTGCTCATCCAGAAACTTCTCAGCTGTTTGTTAGCTACTGCACTAGAGAACATGACAATCCCTGGTGTTGCTGGAGAGACTGTTTACTGCTACAACCCTTAATGAGATGCAGCATGTCTCTGCTGCGTGTTCTACCAGCCCTGACTGCAAAAGGGAGGAGGGGAACCAAGGGGAAGGGCTTTGCTTCTGCTTCCTTTTCCCATTAGCACAGATGGGAGGGAAACAGTCTTCAGTTGTGAATGAACTGGGCTTTGCCAGTTCCTTCAATATCTCCACAGTCTGCCCAAAAATAACCATATGAAAAGGCTTGACTTAGGATTCAGTAACACTGGCCAGTTCTAGGCATTTCCAGCAGCCTCAGTGAGTTCATCGGTAGTTTTATAATTGTCATTCGAATATTGCTGCTCATAAAGATGCAAACAATCATCATGGCTTTCAGAGTTTGTGCAGGGTGTCAAGGAAGGAGGGGAAGATATCTGCTCATGCATTTTATTTTGAGGTCCTTTCATCCATGACATTGTAAGCTTGGAAGCTTGAGGAAGAATCAAGAATGAAATGAACTGCTGCAGATGGTGAAAGATCTCATTTATTGATCACCACAAGTGAAGGATGTGTCACAGACTTCTGCTCTTCTCTACTACACTTGCCTGCTCTCAGGTTCACAGGTAGAGGTGAAGATTATTCATTTTTAAAGCTGAAAAAAAAATATGCTGGGGGTTTTATGGCAAGAAAAATAATAGTTTTGATACGGTTTCTACACTGCAAGACTTTGCAACCTGATTTAAATACGATGCTCAGTGAGCGGAGTGAAGAATAGGAGGGTCGAATTACTCTGAATTTGTGGTGAGTTAGTTTGGTGTTGTATTTCGCCATGACTAATGCATTACAACAGTTTGGTGTTTGTGTGTATGTGTTTGTGCTACTCCTTCCTTTCCATCCATGAAACAGGCATCCAAAACAAATGAGTTTGGCTGACCCAGGCTATACTCTTCATGCCTTTTGAAAAGGAAGGACAGTGTTGTCCATGTCCAGAACAAGATCTTTCATCTGAAAGTAAAAAGAACTGGTTTTGTCCATCCACAAGGAATAGAAATTGCCTTAAAATGTATCTTCTCTGGCAGCCTAGAGAGAACTTTATCTGCCATTTGATCTTTCCTCTAGCTCTTCCTACTGTTTACCTCACTTTCACACTCTAAACTTTTCTTCATTACTTCAGTGTCCCTCTGATTTCTCTATGCCTCCTTTATCAATTTTTCCCCAGTAACAACATCCTTCCCTAACTCCTCTCACATGTTTTTCAGAGTTCCACAGTCCTCACAGCACCATGTCCTCACTGCTCATTTCTGACAGGGATTTTTTGTCAGTACAAAAAACATCAGGAGGTGACAATGGCCTTATAGGTGTAAGCCAGTGTGTTTTCTTGGGAAATGTAATTCAGATCCAAACTGACAGCATAGCACTAAAATGATAAGCAACCCAACCTGGATATCTGACATGCGCACAGTACAATGCGTCTGTGGACTGATCTCATAGATTTCCATTTGTGGCTCAAGTGCTGGAGGTTGTTCAGTTCTTTTTGTTCAGTTTAATCTAAAATGAAATAAATTTCAGGTGCAATTCCATTCTATGGAGGGAAGTGCAGCTAGTGTGACTGAGAAATTCACTTCCAAGTGAATTTTCCAACTGATCTCCACTACAACTCTAATGTGGACAAATCCAGTATTTCCACCTTAACTACTCTAGTAGAAAGGTGATCGTCTTCAGATATGTTATAATAAAAGGGATTGTAAAATTTGTTATGGGTCAGTCCTGAAGGTTTCAAGGAGCTGTAATAGCTGGAGTATGTCTTTCAAAACTATAAAACAGTTTTCTTCGCAATAAATCAGGAAAGTATTGCTTCTGTTTTCAAGTTCAGGTGCCTTGTGGCCTGATGTTTCCCACTTAGATAAGCTTCTTGTGACTGTCACAGTTTTATGGTACTTGATACAGTTCAGCTCAAGAGATGCTCCAAACTTTTCAAACCTGTAGCCAGATAAGCTTCCAGGTGTGGGCTGTTCATCCCAGTTGTTTGGTTTTTAGGACAGAAGCAGCCAAACAAAGCCACTGAGGAAATTTGTCAAGCTCTCAGCTTCTCTTTACCTACCTACTCTTATTCTGGTGGGGGGACATATCCTAGTCATCCTCCTCTGTCTCCCATCTTGGTAAGCCCTGCCTCATGGATGATCTAAAGACCAGGATCCAGAAGTAAACTGTGAGCTAAGTTATTTTCTGATGGCTCTTCAACCCACCACTGACCCATGTATGAAAGGGATTTTTTTTGAGCAGAAATATAGAAATTAAGATGTTATAGGATTTTCTGTATAAAATATCTATAAGGTAGATGAGAAAAACACCTTAGAAGCAATGACACTGTAATGGCAGATGTTTCATCTTTTGTTTTATTAGCTTTTCTAATGGCTTATTGCTGTTTGTCCAAACTTTGTGCTACTCTGTTTAAACTCTTAAAGAGCAGTGCAGTAATTCTGCACTGATCTGTTGTTGGTGGGTGGCTAAATGTAATTCCAATAAGTTTTTCCAGGCCAATGATATTGATGCATTTTTTGGAAAACTTTCTGAACATTTTTTCCCACAGTCAAAAACATCTCTTTCAGATTTGCAGAGATGTTACCTTGAGGATGAGAAAAAGCTTGACCTGACCAGCTTGGCTTTATCCTAAAATGTGCCATACCAGTGAGAAGAAGAGGTTCTCTCTAGCTGAGTGGGAAATTGTAGCTCTGGAGGAAGTCACTGCATCACTTTTTTTCCCTGCCATTTCAAACTGGCAGAAAAGATCTGCATAATTACTAGGCCTCATAACCACCAATGTACCCACAGGGTTATTTTACAACCTAAGAGGTCCAGTTAGGTGGAAGATATTCCTTTGATTTATGACCTGAGGTAGTCAGCTCATAAATTAATGTTTGCATTGGCAGCGTCAATATGTGCCTTTTGCATCTGAAGGCTGTGGGTAGCAGAGAGTGACAGGAAGGAATCAGACTAAGATGTGTAAAACATACAGAAATTGTGTCTATTTTCTGTGTCTCAAGTGAGAAGGCATTTCACTATAAGTGTTATACTGTGGCTCTTTAAATGCTTTATTATTTGTAGACATGACTTGGAAGTTATTAAAAGCAAGACTTCTGGGTGACAGGAGTGGGTAAGGAGAGGTAAACAATGAAGAGCAATGCAGTTAGACACAGAAGATCTTAGATCATTTAAGTAATTGGGCAAAAAGGTGACAAATCCAGTTCAGTGTAGATAAATGTAGAATAATGACTCTTGGAGCAAAGAAAATAAAGACAGAAAATAGAAAATGTTAAGCAGGATACTGCAGCACCTTACTGACTAGCAAAGAGATTTGGAGAGCTAATGGAGGGAAATCTTAATGATTGGGACAGAAATGCTCCTGAATGGGTGGAATTCAATGGAATAAGAAAACGGTCAAGAATTTAATTTTTCATAGACATAGAACTCTCTTAGTTTATCTTATCCATCCTCTTGCATCAGCTAAGAGACAATTCTTTCTGCAAAGAACCCCATTATGTTGAATTATGAGGTCTGTCAGGGTGATTTATAGGATAGATTTAGTTAGTGTGAACATTTTTGCTAGCCAACACAAAAACTGGAATGTTTTGGATGAGATTCTGACTTCCCTGACACAGATGTAAATAAAACCACCTGTAAAATCTTCAGCAGAATCACTAATGCTCTATAGAAGTAAATACACGCTTATCGTTGTGATACCTAGAGAGGCTGCCTAGAACAGAGGCTAGACAGTGTTAAAGGAATAAAGTTGGTGTTTATAAAAATGCCTTCAAAGGATGCACCTTGGGCAGTACAAGAGCCTGGCTGAGGCTACACCCGAGATGGACAATGGGTCATGAGTTTTCACACTTTTATAAGTTTTGATCAATTTACATATTGGGGTTAATTGTCCAATTACAGCTACAGGTAATGAAGCCCCATCCTCCCAGACTGCTCTCAGCTTGCTGTTTATACTTTTTGGGCTTGAAGCTGCAACAGTGTCCTTGGTTCTTGGGCTGGAAAAGGATTGTTTTGTCTGACTGAACTGTGAGGAGAACTTGCTAACACTTTATATGAAGTTCAGAGTCACACACTAAGGCAGTACAGAATCTGGAAAATATGAAAGCTAAAACTTAAGGCATCATTTCCAACAGGAATTTTACTGCAGGCTTTGCAATACTGGGATTTTAGCTGCAGCTGAGATAATGCAGAATCCAGTGAAGATGGGTTTTCCTCAAGGTAAGGTCATCAGACTTGTGAAGCCCAAGCTAAATCAAGGCTGTTGATTGGAATACTACTTCACCTCTTTCATGGCTGCTGCCTGATTAAATTCAGATGTTGATCTGAATAAAAGGTTATCTGCTCTCTCAGCAGACTCACTGACCTCAGAAGGTACTATTGGAAAGTGAAGAGTAGCAGTTGACTCTTGCAGTAAGTATATAAACATGGAAGACAAGATTCCAAGCCCAAAATTATGAGCATAAAATCCCATGTTCAACTCACACTAGAAACACACACATCTATGAGTGATTATTTTACAGCAATGTTTTCCAGGTTCTGCTCTGCTGCTGGAATCTGCACCAAAGTCCATCTGCGATGCAGATCTGACTGTGATCTTCCTCCAAGGGCTTATCACATACTTTACATTTAACAGACACAGAGGGAGTGAGAGGAACCCAGACCTCTCCTTTCCTCATGAAATCAGACCAGACCAGTCCTCTTGTGCTTTTACACAGCGGGCCAGTGAAGATTGTGCCCCCTTTTTCTTTGACAATAGGAGTGAAGACTTCTCCTTCTGAAACTTATAATCACAGACATAGCACAAAGGGCAAGATACATCCATCTTACTTTGAGGAGAACGCTGATCCCAACACCTCTGTTAAAGAGCATGACATCTGTGAGAGCTACAGCTTTGCTCTAAGATGGAAAGAGCCCCATTCAAGGCTTTTGGATGATGGACTGTGCTGCTTCTTCAGGGAGGGTTGGGGGGCTTCAAGACTTTCAGTTCTAAGAAGACAAAAGAACCCCCCAGCACCCTGCGCTGGGTGAAGAACCAATGAAAACAGGGAATCAGTGCTGGCTGCTGGATCTGCAGCTGGATCCTGCAAACCAAGTGGGTATTTTGTTCCCTAAATCTTTCTATGAAAAATCCTGAGATTCACAACTGACCTTAGTGCAAAACTAACAGGGCAATCTAGTCAGAGCACTGTTATTTTGTTATTTCAGCCTTGAAACTTACCTCTTGGTAAGAAATAGCTCTAATATCATTTTTTCTTGTCAATGAGGTGCATATTCATCTGCACCATTTGCCTCTGCCAGTTCTTATTTCCAAACCTTGCTGAGGCACCAGAAATTGCTTATGCTGTTAAACCAGCGGCTTAAGATGCTAGCACTCCACTGGAATTTGAGATGTTAGTTAAAAGTTTGATTTTATAACCTTTAGGGGGTTTTTTTGGTCTTCTTTTTGCATCAGTCTGGGCTGTGCTTTTCAGGGGGTAAAGCTGAGGCTGGGTGAGGTAGATATAAGCAGTGCAGAGTTGGATGGAAGCAGGATGGCTGCACACATCACACTGTGGTGGGCTCAAATCAGCTGTCTTTGTATCAACAGGTCCATCTTGACAGTGATTTTCAAAGAGATGGACATGGAAAGTGAAAAAGAGAAGATGTGGAAACGTGGCAAATCTTTGATCCTCTTCAAGATTTGCCATTACAAAGGTATTTCTGTTTTTATATCAGTCTGTGAAATATATCCACACACAAACAGCATGTACACAGAGCCCTTCTCCGTCTCCCCGGGACAGGATACTGATAAATGCATTGAACTTTCTATTTCTGATAGCTTGGCCTTGAGAGCTGTTGTGACCCACCCCTGAAGACAAGGGCAAACCAGGTTCTTGTTAATAGGTCCATTGAGGTGGATTATTGTGAAACAACACTGAATGATTGGTGCTTGTAAGTATATATTTATATTTATATGTAGGAATTATTTTAGAACAATTTGGTTGCAATGAAAATCAGTTATGTAGCCATTTTGGGTATTATTATCTACAGTAATATAGCAATATAAAAACATAAAAATATCTCTTAAGAAAATGTATAAGGAAAAGAAAGAGAGTAGCAGGATCTCACTACCCACGGACCTCACAATGAGATTTGGTTGTTGCAGTTTCAGTGCCTTTTGGACAAAGTGATGGTCACAGTCTTGGTCTGTCAGGGGTGGAGTAAACCAGGGGAACACTGAATTCCATGGGTTATAAACACCCAGGTTCAGGTAGGAAGGCCCAGGTACCTCCCCTCACGAAGGGAGCTTCAACTGGATGATGCAATGCTGTAGATCAGGGAACAATTTGTGAGTCTTTGATGGTCCATGACACCTCTCAAGGTGCCACAGTTGCCTCTCAAGTCAGCTGAGTTTGAGCCAGTGGTGGCCCAAATGACCAAATTTGGTCAATGGTGGCACCATTCGAGTCAGTGGTGGCCCATCAGAAGGCAGGAAAGCCTTCAGGCTACTGTGACTGTCCCAAGTTTTCACAGCTGATCCTGCCTTGAAGGATCTGCCTCTTATCAGCCTCTTCTCCTACCTTGATCAACACCCAGCTGCAGCCTGAGGTGGGGCTGTGTCCTGCCCTCTGCACCTGGGTGGTTACTTCACACATCATTAGCTACCCCCTAATTGTTTGAGCCATCAGCATTCCAGTCTTTCTCCGGAGCCTCCAAAGCACTTAGGAGAGATTTTTGAGACTTAAATCCTTTTTTTTTTTAAGACATGTGCTCTTTCAGTAAAACTGTTGTTTTACTGTTAAAAATGTACTGTTCAGGAGGAGACAGTAGACTCAGCTGAAACCACATGCAGTTCTGACATTTCTGGAAAAATAATTCTCTTTCTGATGAGTTACTGACTTTCTGGGACAGTGCCAACAAAATTCTATTTTATTTATTATTCTCATTTTCTTTCCAAGCTGGGGTTACTGTCAATGTCTACTAAAGCTGCTAATAAGCCTCTGCAACACTTTTTTTCCTTCTGAGGCCTTGTTTACAAGGCCTTTGAAAAGTGTGACATCACACTGTCTTTTCAACATATAAATGAAATGGGTTTTTGTGCTCTTTGATCTGCTATAGCTTCCAAATGTCTTTATATTTTTATCAAATGGATGCCAGTGTTCAGCTACATGATTATCGGGTATTCATTTAACCTTTTTGACACACCAAAATGTCAAATGCTTCACAATGCCTTTTTGAATACAAAAGGCTACAGAAGTTTCTTCTGAATTCTGATGTGTCTTAACAACTCTGAGTTTCTGTGGTTTTAAATGCTATATACAGCTTTAAAATGAAGTCCTTCCTGCTTAGTGCTAGTCATAAAATTATATAATCATTGGATTTTTTTGGATTGGTAGAGACCATAATGATCACCCATTTCCTAGCCCCCTGCCATAAGACACCTTCCACTATCCCAGGTTACTCCAAGCCCCATCCAACCTGGCACTGAACACTTCCAGGGATGGGGCACCCACAGCTTTTCTGGGCAGCCTGTGCCAGGGCCTCACCATCCTCTGGGTAAAGTGTCCTGTCACTGCATGCCCTTGTAAAAAGTCCCTCTCCATCTTTTGTGTTGGCTCTTTTTGCCTGCTGGAAGCCTGAAATTAGGTTACCCTGAAGCCTTCTCTGTTCCAGGCTGAACAATCCCAATTCTCTCAGTCTTTCCTCACAGCAGAGCTGTTACATCCCTCTGATCATCCTGGTGACCTCCTCTGGACTGGTTCCAACAGCTCCATGTCCTGACATGGGGCATGAACAGACTATGAAACTTGGGTTTCTATGGGTATAGGAAATAACCTGATCTGATGAATGAAATGGAGTAATTCTCCATGAGGTTGTTATTTATCACCTTGTCCATCAATGAAGCCTTTCTACCGTGATGCAGATGTCTCCCCTTTCAGAGGCAAGGCCCCAACACAAACAGGATCTTCAGTGCATGGTGATATTCACATAGTCACATCTAGATCACATCCCACCAGCTCAGACCCTGGATTAATGTCAGTTGGGAAATAAATTCTGCATCTGAAGTATAGAATAAGATTCTTCCTGAGGGAAAAAAAAAAAAAAAAAAAAAAAAAAAAAAAAAAAAAAAAAAAAAAAAAAAAAAAAAAAGTCTGATATGTCTCTGTGTGATGATGTACTGTGCTGAGGGAGCAGGACCAAAAGGTATTTGAATACACAGGGATACACAAGACAGCAATTTCTGTAAGAAATGTGTGTCATGTGGCATATTCTAGTGCAAACAAAAAATGAATCTCCAGCAAGTAACTCCTGGGATAGTTCTGTAGAGGAAAAATGATCTCCTTTCACTTTAATTTTTTTTCAGTCAAGAGTGGCTATCTTTCCAAAGAAGTATTGCTTATTTCAAAGAGGAAGGAGAAATTCAATGTGGTGTTTGCTGGCTGGAAATTATGATAGTTGGTGCAGTAGGACTACTATAGCCAGTCCTCTCAACTTGAAACTCCTGGGTGAGGCCTTGGTTTCACTAGAACAGATGGGGATGGGATTTTACCACATCAAGTGTTGCCTCATATATCTAGTCATATAGAAGATATATGCACACATATCTGTATTTTAGATTAAACCAAACTTTGAAGCACAGTTAATTTGGTTTTTATGACTCAGTGCAGGGAGAAGTCCAAAATCAGCTGTAAGAGGCAAGTACAACCAGTGTTTGATGGAAAGCTGTCTGCCATCATCCCAGATGGATGAAGATAGAAGTTACTGAAGTGCTGGAGTTGAGTCAGAAGGGCCAGAGGATACCATCCACAGGACTTGCTTCTGAACCTTGATAACAGGCTCACAGCAGGACTCCAAGAAGAGCTGTTGTAGTGGAGGACCAGTGTGGGCTGGTTTTGGAAAAACAAAACAAAAAAAGGGCTGAGATCAGCTGCACCCTTTCTTTTAGTGCCAAAGCAAGCCTCAGTCTGGGACTGTGGCAGGACATATTATAACGCATTGGCATATTTTCAGTCATGGAAATTGCTGTAGGTTTGAAAGAGAGTGAATAAGATGTTCTATGAATGTAGTCTGTGTTTCTCTCTGTGTGTATATATATATATAAAATTTGGTTTGTATTGACTATATGGTTAATATGTTTTAAACACTTGAACATGAAATGAATGTACATGGGGCATTTGGACTTTGCCACCTGTCTTACAGGAGAGTGCATGGTACTCCAGTGAAAAGGGAATTAGATAGGAGGTAAATTCAGCAAAGGAGACCTGAATTCTCCTACAAGCTTTGTTGAGACAACCTGACATATGGAAACACCTTGGACAAAGTGAGTGCAAGTCTGTGCCCATCCTCCTTGCAATCAATAAAATGGGGAAGGAGCAGCGTGCTCAGGGATATAGTGAGCTCCACTGTGGTCAAAGCCTTGATGTCAGAGTGAGGAGGCTCAGAAGGGATTTATGCATGGATTTAAGGATGAGCAAAGGACACACTACTCACTCCAAAAGAGGATTAGAACCTCCTTGAGCCTTTTATTTCTCCAGCAGGACATTGCCATTGGTGAAGCCTCTAATTAAGAAGCAGTACTTGAGAGAGGACAAATTTCAGTGATTACCATGGGAACCACAAATGATTTCATAAGGGTGGAGAAATTATAAAAAGTTCTAATTGAGAGAGAGGATGAGGCTTAAAACAGTTTCTATAGAAACCAGAGGTGGCATCCAAAAAAAGTGTGTGTACTAATCTGATAGTCTGATTGGCAGGTAATTGGTGCAGTGCTGGAGTGGGGAAGCCTTGAGATGTGAGATGAAGTGTCCATCACACAAACAGATAAAACACAAAGCCTTCTGAAGAAGAGCTGGAGCTTCAAACTCTTTCCCTCCAAGCAGAATACACTCATCACTCAATGGTGATTAATTTTCATTCTTGTCTCTGTACTGAGTGTGTGTGTGTGTGTGTGTATATATATATATATATATATATATAAAATTACAGTATGAAAAGCTTCAACAGAGCTGATGGATGGAGCTGCTGCCTCAGCTTGCCCAAGGAGTAGAAGCCATGGAGGTGCATTTATGGACAGCAGACGTGACCTCCAGTCTGCTCCTCTTCTCAGGCAGAAGACAGAAGTGAACACAGACTTCCAGCATTCAGTAAGGTTCCTGAATAGCTGGATGAGATACTTGCCCGTGTTTTCCAGGACTTCAGTTTCTTCTGACTGACTGGCTAATATCCAGCTACGCCCACTTCAGAATTCAGAATTTCTGCAATACTTTTGCTTGTCAGATCCCAGTGGAAATTCCAAGGACACAAAGTCCCATATCACCTGTGAAGGAACTTACAGGAACACATTAAACCAGATAACCAAGTATTTATATCTACCAGAACTATTTGCTTTTAGGGAGAGTGGAAAACTCTTGTCAAGAGTTTTGTGGAAGACATAGGATGAGAAAATTCAATCTTTGCTCTCTTCCACAGGGCTACAGCCCAAGTACATTATGATATCTTTCAGTTTGATGCCCCAAGAAGGAAAATATTACTGTTGTCAATAAATTAGATAAATAACAGGCCTTTGGCCAGCTGCAAGTTGCTGGAGTCCTCAGCAAATTCTTTGCCAGCTCAGTGGTTTGGCAGGCATGTTTTTTTTTTCTCCAGTATTCTCTGAGCTCACTAAATTAATTTCTCCATTCATCAGATGGAGACAGAAAACCCCACATTTAGAAACATTTTGTGGATCTGAGGTGTTTTGAAAGAAGATAAGCCTTTCTGTTGAAAGATCTGGAAGGGTGGTCAGCAATCTCTGTGACACTGAGGTTCATGGCTCCCCAGTGTTATCCATAATCATGATTTAAATGAAGTATTGAAAAATTTTTAGGAGAAAAATCATCCTTTCACTTAGAATATGTGCATTTAGAGAACTTCGCCCATTTCCTGAACCACCAGTGCCAGCATGGTCTAGACTGGAGCCATCTGCAGAATGGCTGCACTTCCCATGGTCAGTGGCAAATTTGTATCCATAAGGACTGCCCTGTCATAACCTCTGTATGCTCCAGCATAAACTGGATTTGAAGAACAATACACAAAGATAATCAAGGAGATCAAGAATAATTCTAGTTCCACTTTTGATCTGCCAGCTTAGAATAATTTTGGGTCAAGGAATACTCTGTTTTGTATACAGCACTAAGGTTAGGTGAGTCTTATACATAACACACTTCTGCAAAACTTTGAAATGTCCACCTGGATAATAAGCTTAAGATGTAACCTTTTATCATGGGTTGGCACAATTTTGTTTTCTAGGTATGGAGAAATGTAAAATGTTTTTCCCTGCCCTGACAGTAGAGTGGGTTGTGGGTGGAGGACAGGGACCTATCAAAAAGCTGGCTGAGATATTGGCAGCTAAATTGACCAATAAGAAGTGTCGATGTGGCTTTGGCAGGGACATTTAAAACCAATTGCTGGTGACCGTCCTCTCTCTCGATTTGGAATCAGCCACGAGGTAACATTGTGGGCGGCCGGCTGGGCCCGGCCGGGCGTTCAGAAGCTGCTACCCGCATGCAGAGCGGGAGAAGCTCAGGTCGGGCCCCGCTGGGCGGCTGAGCCGGGCCCGGCCGGGCCTCTGAGAGCTGCTGCCCGCATGGGAGCAGCCCGGGGGAAGGAAGCCCTTTTACAGCTTTGTGGTAGCTCCGAGCTGGACCGCCCTGGATAAGAACGAGGGGTGGAAAAAAGGACATTTACCACCTTCCTCCATCAGCACAGCTTTGCATTTTCTTCAGCTCCTGCAGACTTGGCGCTTGCATGTGGCCTTTGCAGGCCTGGGCAGATATAACCCTTTCCTAGCAACATGGAACTTTTAAAGCACAATTCTTCCTTAAGAGAAAGAAGAAAGAAAAAACAGAGGGTACATAGAAACAGACATCGCATAAATTCAGTTAGATGAGAAGTGAAAGAGCTAATAATATTGGAATAGGATTGAGGAAGTAGACATTTTTAACCGGACTTTTCTAAGGTAAATTATGAAGAAATGAACTGTTCTTTGCAGCATCTTATTTGGGTAGAATGCTATTCTAATTAAAATTAAGGACTGATGTAATTGAGATTTATTTGGGAACTTTAAAGCCCCTGCTCCTGGCTTAAAGGAGGTCTCAGCCTTTGACAAAGATGATTTTAGACTAGAAGAAGTATTCATAAATAGTACCCCAGATACACTGAGAAGCTTTGCTGATAGAACATCACAGTCTGAGAAAACTCCAGGCTGCAGCAGATGTGTAACATTGAGAGAACTGGACTATTTTGTCTTGTATCAAGCGTCTTCATAAAAAGATCTTAGAAAGACTCTTCTCCTAAAGTAATGAGTAGTTATGTCTAAGTAGTGAAACTGACTGAAAATCCTAAGTTGTGTCTTTCTATGTTGTTCAATAAGAAAGTTAATGGTTTGTAAGAAGAAAGAAGCGTGTTTTAAGGTATCATTCTCTTTTAGTTTTTTTCCTTTTTATCACTCTTTTTTTCATTTTTTTAATATATGTTAATAAAACTATTTTTGTTCATTTTTAAGCTTAAGCCTGCTTTGTTTTTTTCTCCTAATCTCTCCCTCCCACAAAAAGAAAATTAATACTAGAACCCCTACATTAATTGGTGTTTCTGCCTGGTTTTATTAAATTAAAACCATTACACCTTTCAAGGATTCTGTCTTTATAGTGTGATAATAAAAAATTGCTTTCCATAGACTGAAGGGCTCAGAGATGCTATGAAGTGATGGCTGACATGCATTTAAAGAAGGCTCAAAATTAACCACATTAATAATTGTCATGTAACTGAAGGGGCTCTCAGGTGGTCACCTTGCTTTGTGGTTCGGTGAATCCATCATTGTTGATACCACATCTTCTTTTTAACAATATTTCACGAAAAAAACCCCAGGACAGACCAGCTGAAGAAAATAAAAGAAAATGTAGCTCAGTTCAAGAGTATCCAGAGCTCCATTCTACTCACTCGGCCTGGGTAGCCTTACTGTTGGTTTTTGTCCTCTCAAAAATTTTATATTTTTGAATTTTCACATATGTTTTAATTCGCACTGTTGCCATTGTGTAGGGAGACAGAGAAACAAACTTGACCCTGTTATACTTCTGGTCGGCTGCTTGCACATCTGCTTTTCCTCTGATACTTTCATGGATGGTGTTGGTCTGTGCCCTCTGTGTTACGTACCGTGCAAAATTCTGGCAACTGAATCATTAATCCATGTTTCATTTATTTAATTTAGTTTCATTTCATTTCAGGACTTGCAAGTGCGCTTCTCAGAAATGCATGTCCATGTGGTGGATGGTGTGCAATAATAACCTGATTTATACGCATGTTCAGTAGAAAGAAATAATGTAAATTTCTGGTTCACACAGGTAAATATTCCTCTGTGTGTTTTTCAGGTGGTGCTTCATCCTTTCCATTATAGCATGCCAGTAAGTTTTAAGCTCCTCTGGAAACTCTCACTTTTTTTTCTATAAGGAAATATTCCACTAACTACAGATATATCATAGTTCTGTAGATGCAAAAAAGGCAGCAATCCTCCAGCATTGTAGACAGAAGACAGAATTTACCACTTTTAGTAGCTAAAAAGCACTTGCAAGAAGGCTGGAGAGGGATTTTCGACAAGGGCTTGCAGTGGTAGGACAAGGGGGAATGGCTTTAAACTAAAGAAGGGAAGGTTTAGATTAGGAAGAAATTCTTTACTGTGAGGGTGGTGAGGCACAGGCACAGGTTGCCCAGAGAAGCTCTGGCTGCCCCATCCCTGGAAGTGTCCAAGGCCAGGTTGGATGGGACTCTGAGAAACCTGGGATAGTGGAATGTGTCTCTGCCCATGGCAGCGGGCTAGAACCGGATGATCTTTAACATCCTTTCTAACCCAAACCATTCAATGACTCTGTGATTATGGGAGATCAACATGCAGGAATAACCACTGGGTCAGGATTGGGCTAACAAAGTGAAGGAAAGTTTGCAGGGCTTAGACAAAAACAGATGAAGAAATGTTTGAGCATGTGCAGAGCAGTTGGTCATTTCACTTAGAAGAAATGTTTTGAGAGTAGTGGAATACTTTGCAGGAAAACATAACTGTGCTGCTCCACAGGGGTCAAAAATACAAATCAGGTGTTGGAAAAAGGAGTTGACATCATAAAAAAGAACTTCATTTTACCTGTGTGACCCCACATTTATTGCATCCTGATGACCCTATGGAGTTGTGTCCTATCTATCTCAAAAAGGAGGAGTAGGAATGATTTTCATGGAAAGGGTCACACAGCAAGGGATAACTGTGTGAGGGATGATTAAAAGACTAAGAATCTCCTCCCTCAAAAGTGAATAGCAGAGGAGGAGTTTTAAAGAGGCCTTTTAAAACCTGAGTGGTATGGAGAAAATTATAGTTTGCTTCATGTTCTTTTTCAATACCAGAACTAGGGGACAGTAATAAAACTAGTGGGCTACAGGTTCAGAGCAAACAGGAGGATACTGTCCCTTGTGTAATGTATAATTAGGCTGCGAAATTTCTTCCCATGGGATGCTGTTATAAATTTATGTGAGTTCAAGAAGTGATTAGACAGATTCATAGAAGAAAACATGCTGAGGACTATTAAATGCATACACAAAATGCCTGTCTGAGGAATTCCTGGATGAAAAGTCACAAAAGATGGGCAAATGTCAGCACATGCTGACTCAGTTCTTTCTTTTTCTTCAGAATCCTCTTCTGGGATTATGCCAATGTCTGGGATGGCATAAGATGCACAAGAAAATTTGGGTCTCACCTGAAAAAGCTGCTGCCTCCTGAAAAGAAGTGGACTTACAGCAGTGAAAGAGACAGGCTGAACATGGAATGTGGAGCAGAAGGTGCTAACACGGGATAACAATGATCCACTGATGAGAAGTGCAGTGCAGAAGTACCAGATCAGCTTTCAGAGCACTGCTTACTTCTGCTTGAGTTGGAAATCAGAAAAACTGCACTGCAAACCCTTCAGAATTCTTGGCAGAGCTGTGAATACATAGTCCAGTAGATTAATGCTTTGCTGCAGTTTTTGGAGCTCAGCTAAAGGCATATTCAAAGACCCTGATGTTCAGAGTGTGAGTAATCTCATCCCTGTTCAATAATGCCATGAAGCTCAGGAATAATCAGGATCCTGTGAGGAAATTCTGTTGAACAGAGATGTTTGTTTGATTCATATATGCAATGAAGAAATTTCATTGAGTGTCTTCTTTTTTAACTGTGTTTTCAGCTCTCCTTTAAATCACAGTTCAACTATGCATCCCAGAGTAAAACTTCATGCTTTTGCCAACATTAGAATCATAGAACTAAATTTTGGGGGAGGGCAGAGTGAGGCAAAGTCCTCATGTAACTATGATAGAACAGGTGTTTTTAAAATGCAGATCCAAACTTGTTTATAGTTTTGGTTTGAACTTAGTTGTTATTAAGGCCTTAATGACCTAATGATGCCTTTATAACTGTGTGTGCAGACTTAAGCTAAAAGCAAAGAATTTAGCTTTCTATTAAAAAAAAAAGAAGAAAAAAAGACAAACATAATTGTCCACCATCAAAGCAATGATAAATCAAACTTTAAATTAAACCATGCCAGTTCTATTTGCCAACATGCCAACAGTTACTTGAGAATGAAGTCAAAGTGCGTGTTCTTGAAGATTGCTTACAGTGATCTGCTTGCAGAGTTTGCAAATACAATGATTTCCTCAATTACTGAGTGACAGCTAACACAGTAGCCTGGCTAGTATACATGAGCCTTCCTTCCTTCAAGCTCTGAGGCAGGGTAACATTAATGGAGGATATAGAACAAGGCAGTTTTGGGAAAACAAATTGCCTTCAATAATTTCTCTGATAAATGTTACTTTCCGCCCCTCCCCCCTCTCTACAGAAATTGTCCATTGATAGGTTATGGCTGAAACTATGTGCTGAAGCTGAACAATTTCTGCCACTGAGTCTATCATGAACTCTTTTCTATGAATGTATGATTGACTGAGGTCAGGCAGCTTTGCCTACACACATATGTTATGTGTATTGTTTCTTTTCCATCATTGGTTGGCAGGAAATCTAAGAGTAAAGTCTTCTGGAAAAAAAAACCACTGAAACCAAATTCCAAGTCTGTCTGCTGATTGATTCAATCATATTTTGTTGTCTAAGCTTTTTGAAGTGCTTTACATGTTGCCTTCCAAAACACATCATTCACAAGGAACCTGGTGACTTCATCTCAAAGGCTGAATAAAAACATGAGCTCAAGTATAGAATTCTTCAGATCCATCTTCCATGGCATGTGAAATTAATAGCATTGCTCTTTGCCTAAACACTCTGGACAATACATTTTTCTTATAAATACATTTTAGAATCAGGGATTACTGTAGACTAGGGAGTACCTCTGGAGGCCTCCAGTTCAACCTCCTGTTCTATGCAAGACTCATTTCATATCTGGGTCAGTTTGCTTGAGGGTTCCCTCCGACAGAGTTTAAGATACCTGAGAATGGAGAAAACACAGCTTGCCTGTACAACCTGTTCCAGTGCTTAGCTGGAATATGGTGAAAAATGCTTCCCTGCAAATAGCAGAATTTTTCTTTATGGCAACCTGGGTCTGATGGTTCTTATCTTTTCACTCTGCACCCCTGAAAAGAATCTGTCTCTGTCAATTCTATAAGCACGCACCAGGAGTTAATGAAGCCTTTGGCCTCAATAAGGGCAAATATGAAATACTGGAAGCAATACCTGTCTGGATAAAATGATGTCAGAATAAGAGCTACTTATAAAATTAACCATTGGGATATTATCCTAGCTTCCAATGGCAAAATTCATCAGCACAGATGTCATTGTGACAGGACACATAAAAACATAAAAGTAAAGAGAGTAAACAGACATATTTAATGCACAATATATGTCTCTAAAGTCTCTAAAGTTGCAGCAAAGTTCTTCTCCTCTCCAAAATACCCTCACCCCAATGCCACTACTGTGTGTGCATGCAATCCTCACAGAACCTGTCACAAATATCCTTGACTTTCTGCAGTTTCCAATACTTCCATGGCATTAAAAGATTCCCATTTAGACCGTCACAGCCAAAGAAGCAAAAACTGAAGCTGCAGTGCCTTTGTTCTGTGGGGAGCAACTCTTCTCCACAGGCCATAACACAGGCAAGGTGATAGCAGGATAATTTCAGAGTGGTTTGCTGTAGTCCCTTCAATGCTTGTAATTGCCAAGGAGGATTTTTCAGATAAGATTAGCATAGACTTTGGGGATATACAGTTACAGAGTTATGGGTTTTAATGGTGCCAGTGGTGCAGAGCACTCTGCCTGCTGGCTGATGCTGGAGCCCTGAGAGAGAGGGTTTGCTAATACTGCTGTAGGGCACTGAGGTGGTAGGTTTCCACCTCCTGAAGGCAGCTCAACTCCAAGTTTAGCTGTCCAAGGGCCTTCTCAGCCCTCTGTCACCACTCCCCTTTCCCACACTGGGAACAGCAAGACCTCAGTGTGGTCATTAATATTCAGACTTGCTGGTACAAAATTAGTTTTAGCCTTTATGGGGCAGACTCAGAAAAGGACACTGGATGCCTCAGAAAGCACACTCAGTTCAGTTATTGCCATCAGTACTGAGATGCTGATTTCTGGAAAAGCAAGAATACACCAGTATCAAGTGATTCATTTCTGCAAAGGCACAGATTAAAAAACCCTGTTAAATACCGAAGCCCTTATTCTTCTGTGTGTGCTAACCCAGCCCTTCAAGGAAATTTTTGGCACATGTGTGTCGCTAATCAGACCCATTCTTATTAGAGTACAGCTGTTTTAGCATCTTTCTGTAACCCTCATGGATCTCTCCAAGGCACTGAGTCAATAAGAGATTTTAAATCAGCTGCTTTATCCAGATCACGCATTAGGGGTCTGTAATGGGTCTCACAGGGAAAAGGAGGTCACAGGCAGAGCAGTCATGGGTGCTGGCCTTCATGGACAGTGGGATTTCCATTACTGATCTTGAATCTCTTTAAACCAACACTGTGAGCAGACAAAGGGCTGCCACATGGACCAGGAGGGCATGAAGGTGGGTACAAGCAATGTTGGTTCATACCAGCTGTTGTGATGGATTCAGGCAGCTGGAACAGGAACTAAGACAAACTGTGTGATGTTGCTGAAGGCACTGGAAGGTGCTCGACTTGGCCCCAGATACTAAACTGCAGCAACCAGTGTAAAGCACTCCTTGCTGGCTTAGTGGTGACAAATTATTTCAGTTAGGTTCAGAGCTAACTGGTATCTATTCCAGCTGGCATATGTTAAGTGCTAGGCTCCTTCATTGCACTATGCTGATGTTAAATTATACTAAAAGAGGGGCTCTGTTAGCAGTCTGGCCATTGACTTTAATGAAATAGCTAATTTGATCATTTTAATTATGAGTTGAGGCAAAGCAAGAGCATAAATGTTAAAATATCATTTCATGCCAGTAGAGAGAAAAGCTGACATTTACCTTAACTAAGGACTAGATTGCTGAGAATGAAGGAGAGAGATAATGAGCACATGCAAAGGAAAATAGGAATGAAAAGGTGAGACAATCTGAAAGCTGACAAGACATTAGAAGGACATGACCTGGAGCTAGAGAGGGCTGGAAACAGCTTTAGGCAGGGAGAACATGAGAAATTTGGTGAAAAGACTCCATGTGCTTCAGTCAGGAAGAATCTCAGTGCTGAAAAATGGAGCCTCTGTTTCCTGAAGTTCTGAAACAAAGCATTGGATATCATACAGACAACAATATCTCTTCTGAATGGAATTATTTCTGCATTTGCAGAGCTAAATTTGATCAAATTCCTACAGGAAGAGAAGCAGGCACACAGACTGTCTTCCCCACCCCCCCCCCGTGTCTTTTTTTTCACTTGTCTTTTGGTTTGGTTTGGTTTGGTTTTTTTTGTTTAAATAAATAAAGCCATACTTTCACTGTGACAGGCTAACAGCTACAACAGGTTTCCAACAATGTTAGCACAGAACAGGTTTCTAAGAGAGAAAGGAAAATGGGATTACACAGTCCCTTCAACACCAGAAGCAGGGCAGAATTACCCAAGCACGGCAATTGTGAGCAACTGTGGCACCAAAGCACCTCCTCCTCCACAGGCTGAGTTCTTTGTCTGTTTTAGACCTTTGTGAGGTGTGTAGTCTTTGCATGAATCATCTAAATTCCCTAAGTGAACTTGTGACATGGAAATTTTAACACTGGTCTCACTGAGGGCCAAAATGTTGTTGCCCAGACTTGGCAGGAGTGTCAGTCACTCCCTGTTTGGTGCTCGTTTAGAACTTGGATGGGCACAGAGCTGTGAGAAGCCTGGAGATGTTTGAAGGTACATGAACTTCTGCTTTACATACCTTATGGTAGAGCTGTTCCAATTTCCAAAATGTTTTTCTTTTAAACCAGTTGTTTGTTGTTGTTGTTTGTTTGGTGGTTTGTTTTTTTTTGTCTTTAGCAAGAAGCAAATTGACTGCAGTGAGCTGTGTCAACACCAAAAGCTGAGGGGTGCAAGTCACCATAAGGGCTGGAGCCTGGTGTTGCCACTCCTTAGCCAGACCTAACATGTGTCAGGGAAAGTTGCTGTTAATCAGCACCCTCACCAGGGGATCCTGAATAGTAGCTGATGGGAATTCAGAGCTGGAGAAAAGTTTCTTAATCAGAAATTTCTCATGAGCACATGTTTCCTTACAAAAGAAATTCCTTGTTTCTAATAAATTTATCAGCAGTATTGCAAAAAGAGAATATTTGCCTCACATTAAGATTTTTCGTACTTCCCAATCCAGCAGAGAGAAATTCCCCAAGATCTTACAGTCTAGAGGACTGCTTTGATCTTCCATTAAACATATATAATATCTGACAATTTCAGTGTTTTATCGTCTGCGTAATTGGATGCAGTGAATGGATTGGGTCAAATTCCCAGCAGGTGTAAATGACATTGTTGGCAGCTTTCAAGCTGCATTTTCTCCAGTTTCTGTCAGCTAAAGATTTTGATTTGGCTTTGAGTTTATCATGTAGTGGTTTGAAACGTTGTTTGTGTGGCCCTGACTGGGGAACAGTCTCAGGGAAACATGGTCCCCATAAGTACTGGATGGGTACTTGAGGGAGCAGATTTGGTCTTTGTGTCTGCATTGCTTTAATTGGGGTTTCTGATCTGCACAGGTTTCCTGTGGGCACCTGGTCAATGCTGTAATTTCTCTGAGATGCAGGTTCCTGTCTGTAATATGAGGGTAGTAATTCAGCACTGAATTTCTCCTCAGTCAAGTGATGCAAGGAGAAATCCATTAATGCAAGACATTTGGGTAATAGGGTAATGGTGAGCATCATGAATACCTGGATTTAGTCCTGCAGAGATGCACTCTTATATTTATATGGAGATAAGAGCCATGGTTTTTCTATCTGTTACTGAACCATTTGACATTCTGTGTTGAAAAAGCACAAGACATGGAAATAAATATCCTACTTGCAGTTCCACAGAAGAATCATGGAAATAAAGAATGGAAAATTGAAAAATGCTGTTTTAACTTCCGTTGTCATTTCTTCTGCCAAGTTATGTGAAGGTTTTGAAAAATAAAAGTGCTATTTTGTAGATCCTGCTCTCCCTCTGTAATCATCCCCTCTCTCTTCTCTAAAGCACCATGACAATGTGTCAGTTAATAGTAATCTTATATAGAATTAAATTCTCTCTCTCTCCTCAGATCCCCTAGATTCAGCTCCAGGTCAGGCCTGGAGCTCCAACCCTATTCCTTAACTGCAGAAGTTGTGCTAGGATGGATTTAATCACATATTCATAATAGATGCTTTGGGCTAAATCCTAAATGTCTTTTCATTCATTCTCAGTCTCTGCTCCTGCAAACTTCCAGTGAAAGCAGTCATTTTCACCAAACCCAGGCTTTGATTTTTCTAGACTTCAAGACACACAAAGAATCAGGCCCTGAGTAAGGCTGTAAGGTTCCTCTTCTCATAAGTGAAGAAGCTGTAGCCCAGAGAAGTGCAAAGAGCTGTCCCATGCTACACCAGCACCTTGCACAGGGCCAGGAGCACAATCCTCTGCTGGCACCCCACGAAGGTCATCCCGCTGTCTTGTGTCATAGCAAAAGTAATTTTTCCTGAGCATTTGTGTGAGATCTTTCCTGAGCATTTGTGTGAGCTGGTGGCATCAGGGGTAAGCAGGCAAACTGGATCAGGAAAGTGAGGAGCACAGAAAGAGGCATGGAGTCAGGCAGGAAGAGCAAGACAAACAGAGTACGAGGGCCAGGAAGAGCAAGATAAACAGAGCGCAGAGTAACTGCGAGGTGGGAGTAGGAGTTGAACGATGGTGGAGGATGTGATAACAGATGAGGCTGCTATAAGAAGCCTCAACTATTAGTAGTGTATCAGTCTTCTCTTTTACTTAGCAGCGTGCTGGGAAGTGCGATGAATTCAATCTTGCGTAGCTTGGTGAGGGACAGGGCTGTGTATGTTTGAAATGCAGAAGGTGCCACAATCTGGAGCGCACCTCACCCCCTGTTTTGTCTTACACACCTGACACTTGCTGCGGTAGGAAGTGGAGTGCAGTTTATTTCACAATATATAAAAAACATTCCATCGTGTGCCCTGCTGTTCATGCAGTTGCTAAGAGGATGAGATTGAGAGTAAGTGGTCTTATGAAGCTATCAAGCAGCTTCATATTCAGAGCTCAGATTTCTGCCTTTTCAGTCTGCTCAAAAAAGGCCTTTGCAAGACTTTCCAATCTGCCCAATGGGTCTTTTCAATCTGCCAGAAATTATTTAACCTTGCCAAGGCATGATCTTCAGAGAAAACCAAAAAGCCTCAAGCCCCTTCTTCCCTATCTCCTTTTTCTGACTCAGCAGGCCGGAAATATCATTTGCCATTGTCTCATAGACTTTTGACCTGCAACTCTTGTGGGTTATTTAATGTGACTTTAGAGCAGGTTCAGCGAGGAAGAGACCAGCAGCACCCCGAGCACACACTGGAGAACCAGGGCCAGCACCAGTCACGCTGCTTGGCCACAACTAACCAACCACAAGATTTTCACTGGCCAAGCAACATAGCCCCAGGGTGTGAGGAGGTGTGAACAGTCACTGTCTAGCTAAGCTGGCACCAAGTCCCAAAAGCAGTGTGGTTATTGGGCAGAAGCTTCGTGCTGCAGTCAGACATCTTCCTTTGCTGGTGGGGAACAGCTACTAAGCTTATGCAAAGCTCGGTTTTGCAGGCAGGCATCTGCAGACACTTGCAAAGATGCTTTTCCACTGTAGTTTAGCAGTAGAGAAATTAATCCACTGCAGACATAAAATTAATCTCAGGGAATGTCTGTTTAAAGGAGCAAATTTCCCTTCTAAACTGTCTTTTCAGGAGAAGGGCTAGGAAGTGTTGCCCCTCAGATATTGGCACACACAAGGGTTCTTCAGCTGCACTAAGGAAGACTGGGAACAGAAAACTGAAGAGCTGGTGGAGATCTGGCTCTTTTTTTCCTTTTCACATATCTTCTCTTGACATGCAAGCACAGGCAAAAGTCTCTGCAGTGTGATGCCCATGCTAGAAAAAAGCCTTCAAAAGAGATGTGGCCAGAAATCTTCAAGGCACACAGTTCAGGACAGAGTTCAGGTCTGAGGGTCCACTTTATTATGCCAGTATCATGGCAGTGATAACTTCACTGGACATAATGTGCCTTTCCCAAAACCCCCCTGGGTTTGGAACATTGCCTGACAGACTGCCTGTTCCCCCGAGGAAAATAAAACGCGGGTGCTGTCTGTTCACTCCTCTACTTTGTTGCCTTCAAGAAAAAATGTCAAGAGGATTCATCCCGAGTCTCCAGACAACTGGAAAAGCTGCAGACACAGCTGAAGTGGACACTGATAAACATTTTCTGAGTTCTGACGGCAACTTTTTCTCTGCCCAGTGTCAAATGACTGATTGCACCATCTCCCTCCTAGCCCCACATCCTCAGCATCCAATTTCTCTGTTCACTTCCTTCCTCAGTCTCCTACATCTTCTTTCCAGTCTGCATTTTCCCCCTTCTAGGTTAGATCCCCTGCATAATGACCTTTGCTGTCATTCTCTTTACTCTCTTTGTGCATTCTGCCCTTATTGCTGATCATTTTTGTCTTGCACATCAATAGTGTGAGCCATCAGTGGCAGCCATCCCTTTTCTTGATTGGTCCTTCAGGATGGACTTACAGAGACTGGTTGGCAGCTGAACATTTCTAAACCTTCTAGTAAGGACAGATTTTAAAATTCTACTTCAGTGACTTAAATGCATTACACAAAATCACAGAATCACAGAATGGATCAGGCTGGAAGGGACCACAGTGGGGTCACTGGACCCAACCTCACTCATCCAGCAGGGCCATCCCAGAGAACAGGCACAGGATTGTGACCAGAGAGTTCTGGAATATCCACTGAGGGATACCCCACACCCTCTCTGAGCAATCTGTTCAGTGCTCGGTCACTGCAGTGAAGAAATTATTCCTCATGTCCAGGTGGAACTTCCTGGGATTAGTTCCTGCCTGTTTCTCTTGTCCCCTTGCTGGGCACACCAAGCAGAGCCTGGTTCCTGCTCTGAGCCCTCCTTGCAGACACTGACAGGGATGAGGTCCCCTCTCAGTCATCTCTTCTCAAGGCTGAACGGCCCCAGCTCCCTCAGCCTTTCCTTGTAAGAGAGATGCTCCAGTCCTTTCATCATATTTTGTTGTCCTCCAGTGGCCCAGATCCAGGAGCTCTAGGCCTCTCATCCTGAGTAGCCTAGAACTGGACACAGCACTCTGAATGTGTCTCACCAGGGCTGAGTAGAGGGACAGGATCACCTCCCTTGACCTGCTGGCAATGCTCTTCCCGATGCACCCCAGGATACCATTGTCCTTGGCCACAAGGGCCGTGCTGGCTCAGAGACAGCCTGTTGTCCACCAGGGCCCCCACATCCTTCTCTGCAGAGTGGTTTTCCATCAGATCAGCCCTCAGCCTGTGCTGGTGCCTGGATTATTTCTCCCCAGGTGCAGGATCCATTTACCTCTGTAGAATTTCAGACAGCTCTTCCTTGCCCATCTCTCCCACCTGATGAGTTCCTTCTGCAGGGCTGCACAGTTCTCGGGGGCATTGGCCACTATTCCCAGCTTTCTGTCATCAGCAAACTTTCTGAGGAGGGATCTGCACCTTATCCAAGTAATTTAGGACTAAGTTAAAAAATACCAGGTCCAGTATTGAGCCCTGGGGGTATTGTGGATTGTCAAGGAAAACCACGTGTTTCAGGATGATGAGATGTGACACCACAAAGACATAAAGGCAGCAGTACCATGCTAAGTTGTCAACTTTGGTAGCCAAGAGACATAAATCCAGTGAAATTCTTGCTGTGTTGTGAGCAGCCACAAGGAAGAAATGCTGTCCCAAAGCACTGCTCTGTAATAATCAGGATATGGCAATCTGCATTTGGTTCATGCTCTGCCACTAATTCATTTGTTGGGCTTGTAACCATATAACAATGCTGTGCTTCAGAGCAACCATCTGCAAACTGAGTGTAGTACTTACTGAATCACAGGCATGTTGTGAGGAGTCATCAATCAATTGTGGTTTTAAAAGGAATCTCAACTCCTGGCCCAAAAGTGTAAATCATCGTAATTTATAACCTTGTTAGAATTTTTTTATACAGGAGTTCTTTTTTCCCCCTCTTATTTTATAATAACAAATGTACACCAGGTCAATTCTCAGTGGGTTATTCCTGACTTAAATGTGTGTAAGAGAGGTGAGAAGCAAATCTCTCATCTTCAGACAGAGGAAGGCTCTCAATAATGTAGCCATTTACACACCCTTGAAAATGAAAGCTGTTTAAGAGCTTTGTTTGACTTCAGCAGCAGGAAAATGTGTACCTCACTTTGCTCAGCCTCAATCCTTTTTAAAGCATATTGTGTGTTTACAAGCTATCTTGAGCACTGAAATTGATTTTAGATCTGGACAGTTATTAAAGGTTCACTTTCCTTCCCCTCCTCCAGTTTCAAACTAAGTGATAATATGAGGTGGTGGGAAATTGTCTCCATGAGCTGGTACTGCCTTTGCCCTGACTCTGAGTTTCTCAGGAAAGGTTTCCACTGCAGTAGATATCCTGCCTGATCCCTACAGGAACACTGTAATCTTCCTTTCAAAGAAACAGTTTAGCTTTGTGTGTATATACAGGCTGGAATTTATTTTGGAAAATATCTGTAAGAGACCCTGGCACAGCTAAATGTAATCAAATTAGCTGAGGTTTAAGCCGCTGCTATGGTCTTACTTCCATTTCTACACAGTCAGATACAGTAATGACAATGTTTAGCACCAGCTTTTTAATTGCTAGTCAGTCCAACCACTGTTTGAATTTGTACAAGTAAAGCTGACACTTCCAGCATGTCTGTGGAGGTGAGGGAAGAAGCTTTTCTTCCACTTGCTCTAGAACAGATTGGCTTGGTTGGTCTTAAAGCATCGTAGGTAGAGTTCAAAGTAGCACCCAAAACTGGAGTATTCAGGGATTATATTAGGAATAGTCAGGCCATGGACCACTGAGGCAGCTTGGCAAGAGCTGCCAGTGGAGGCAGTGGGGACACCCCACCAGGTGCCATCGAGGTGTGTGTCAGATCTAGGCTATGGCTGCAGCTGGGTACCCCACCTTCCACAGGCTTTCTCTGCAGCTTTGGTGAAACTCTACCTGAAAAATGGTATATGCAGGAGGAAAACATTGGTTGGGAAAAATATTTCCATTACTGGGAGGCAGTCAGATCATAAATGATGGGAGTAGAGGCCAGAAAAAAATACATTAGAACAAAATGCACTGTGAAAATTATGGACGTAACAGATGGGTGAGTGTATTCATGTGTCCTCAAACAGGAAAAAAAAAAAAAAAAAATAGAAGGAGGTGTGGAAGACCCCACTCAATCTCTTCCAAATAAAAAGCATCAGTATACTTCAACCATTTATTCCAAGGAGATAAAAGCTGGATCCTACTGCTCAAGCAATGAAAAGAGAGAAGTAAGATGAACCAGAACATTTCATTCAGCATTATTCTAAATATTCTAAACAATTTTTTTTCTGGACAGAAAAGGGCAATTCCACAGCAAATATTCATGACAGCTCCTATTTTGCCTTTACTGTGGCATTGCATTAGTAACAGTTGCAGCTTATTGCACTAGCCAGCAAGCCCCCTCAGCAAATGCTTTCCTTCTTCAGTGGTGATTTTAATGAAATGCACATTTTCCTCCAATTCATTCAGAAATTGTTGCACCAAAATACAGTACCCGTTGCTGCAGGAAGATATCTCTCCCAGAGCTCTGCATCTTTGCAGCTCAGTTACCTCTGGTGACAATGGTGAGGGCTGTACCTGTTCAGGGATCTTCCTTTCTACCTTGCCAGGATTTTCTTCAAAGACTTATTCTTAATCAGGGGCAGGTTTGGTTTGGGAATTATTCATTTAAAACATGCATTAAATATCACATTGAGGCATCAGCTGCAGTAAATGCAAAAGTGACAGTCACACTGTGAGCATTTCGTAATCTACAAATAGACCTGGAAGTCACAGTGGCTCAGGAAGCAGACGGAGTCAATTCAGTAACAAATGCATCCATATCCAACACCTTTGCTGCATTAATTTCTCCAAGCAGCTCACTCCTCTATAGTGTGCCTACAAGATGTGCATACATTACCATCAGTGACTGATGCTGTCCCCGTGGCTGCTCATGTTTAATGAAAGCTTTGTGCCTATATATAAATTCTGTGCTTGAGTGAAATATCTTCCAAATCCCTCACAGCGGTTCTGGAAGAGACCTTTGGCTTGTATGCTGAGAAGTGAACTCACCCTTTCTGCCACGCACAGGCTCTGCAGAATAAAAATGATACATGAGGATAAAAATAGAACAGAAGAGACTATTTAGGTTGGACCAGATGCTCACATTCCTGCCACCCAGGTGGATTTAATATTAGTGAATTCCCTGTGAAAAGAGACGAGTGTGGGAAAAATACAAAGCGTAGGTCTGATCCTGTTCTTTTTTTTCTCTCATGTGTGAAGTTGCTTCACACAAGCACCCTCTCCCTAAGTCAATGAGATCTTCGTGCATGTTTTCTGTCACTGCTGATTACTTTCAAGAGGACTGTCATGTTGCAGACACATGGGGGATGGAGGCAAGAATTAAAGCACCAGTCCCCTGTTCTACCTGCTTCTGCACAAACACTTCCTTACAGAAGAAACGCTGTCGAATCCATGTGAGTCCTGACCGAGCGTATCCAACAGAGGTTGCACTCCTTTGAACATCAATGGGAAGAAGGTACAAAGAATAAAATGAGAGCTGCACAGGAAAGGTTCCCTCCTCCATCATTTTCCTGAGCTAGTGCTCTAAGGACACAGGTGCATTCACCCAGTAACCTGAGCTCAGCTTCCTCTTGCACTCAGTTGACTCAGCCCACGGTCCACAAACACTTATGTGACTGTGCAAATGCACACAGCTGGCAGAAGCAAAGGACATGAAGAGAGCCTGTGAAGCCAAAGGGAAGTCTGACTTCTTACAATCCAGTCACAAATACTTGTCATCATAATCTTTGTATTCCTGATAACAGCCTGGTCGAAAGGCCACCAGAACTGATAGATATGGCTATGACAGGCTTTGAGTCAGGCGTTGCATTTTTAACTGAGCCACTTCCCTGTTCTTAAAATTGCAACATTTACTTCACTGCTGCATCTGCATTGTAAAGGACAGACTTCATTCATGGCCAGACCATTTAATGAATGAATTTTGTAGGTTGCAGGGAAGAATTTTTATGGGGGACCTCTGGTGATTCTTAATGACTGAAATTGCAGTGTCTTCCTTATGTATTGCCAGTCTCACTATGTCTTGGAATTGCTACAGATTTGCAGCCCTCCTCTCATGTGAACAGCATGACAACAATGACTTTTGTGTCAGCACCTTCCATGAACTGTCACTTAAAAGAACATCCACAGCAAAATTCAGCACTGTGACTCTTTTGTAGTGGTAGTTCAAAGAAATCCCTCAAAGGGCCAGAGACGTTTTATAGGGCAAAGTGAGCCAGGCCTACACCTCTGCCTTGCTCACCTGTACATGTGGGCCCCCTTCCCCTTACCTTCCCCGCTACCCTCTTCCTTAGTAGAGATGGGAGAGACACACGGAGATGTCATTTTATGGCCCTGCACTGGGAAGAGTGGCTAAAATTAGGGCTACCTTCTTGAACTTCACAGTCTTTACCAAGCTCTGATGACATGGAAAAACTGCAGTGTGTTCTCTGATCCATCCCAGGGCCTGAGGACCACTGAAGGAAGCTTGGTTAAAACAGATAAAAGTGCATGCTCTTCCTGCTCTGAATACCAGATCCATTGATCCATTCATCTTGGGGAAGGATGATAATTTTTCACAGAATCAAAATGGTCTGGGTTGGAAGGAGACCTTGAAGATCATCTCATTCAAACCCTCTTGACATGGGTAGGGACATCTTGAACAAGACCAGGTTGCTCAGAGCCCCATCCAATCTGCCCTTAGCTTGAATTTTTGCTGAGGGGGCAAAAAATTTCAACTGGGTTCAGGAAGAGGGAGGACAAGTGCTTGGGAGAAAGATCTGTCACGAGTCACTGGATAGAGCAGTGAGAACTCAGAAAATCTCAGAACTGAGAACTCAGAAGAAAATCCACTGATTTAAGATAGTCTGAGGTTGGGAGAGTATTTAATGGGATGAGAAAGAATGGCACATTCTTGTTCTGTTTGCATTTCTCCCTTGTGCCTGTACAGCCTCTGTGGATGAGGAGCTTCTGGGCTCAATGAACCTCGGCCTGAATCAGAACTGCTGTTCTGGTCATCTTTATGGTACCATTTTCATAGAAAGAAAATGATTTCTTAATAACCCCATGTTGAAAAATAAACAGGTTAGGTCTTCTTGCTTGTACTGATCCTGTTTTTCAGTTATTTTTCTTGTTTTGGGGGCTTTTTTCCTTTTCTGGTTTGTTGTGACTCCTGTGGTTCATCTAGGAGATGGCTCATGGATTGGCAGCTCTCTGCCCCTTCTTGCACAGAGAGATATTAGATTTCTCTCAAGGAGAACCTCTGTCAGGTCCAAATGATGGACTGGAGAACAACTCACAATCCAGGTGCCTTGCTGCTGGCTCTTGCCTTTGTTGCAAAGTGAACTCAAGGTGAAACAGGAGAGCTGCTGTGACACAACAGCACCCACATGCTCTTACCTAAAATGTGGGAAATTTCAAATTCTGCTTGGCTTTTTGTGGAGACTTTAGGTGCAACTTTGGGTTAGCCAAGCAGTCAGCAGCCAGGGCACACCCTGCACATCTCAGACCTTCCAGCCTGTGTTCTCTCCCACAAGTTAGACTTAACCCAAGAGGAGATAAGTTATGTGTTGTCCCTTTGAGTTAGCTTTCCTTTCGGTGACTAAACATGGTTTTCTCCTTTGGTAGCTCCATCTATAGCAGAATAAAATACTTTTTTTTTTTTTTTTTTTTTTATGGAGAAAACTATTGTCCAGGATTTTTTAGTCACTTCTGTCTATATTAAAGAAAAAATCTTCACTCACCACTTATCCCTCCAAGCCCTTTCTTCTAGAAAATCCAATATTTTCTAGATTGTTCGTCTTTACATTTTCCTTTCAGTCATGCTGTACAACACCCCAGGTCCAAATCCTGCACTCAGTTTGCAAATGAACTTTCTATTCCTGGGTGTGTCTCTGCCTCTCATTTGTCTGAAGCCTGCCACTACAGCTGAGCCTGTAAGCTGAGCCACAGACCATCCTGCCCAACATCAATCCTTCTCCCTTGGAGTTTGCCTGACAGCTCTGTTGTAGATGGAAGGATGGAAGGATTGAAGGACACTCCCCTTTGCAAGTTATTTTCTCTGTGGATTTATACGGTGTTGAGTCTGGATGAGCAAAGACTGGTCCTCAGAGTGGCGGGTACTTCCTTGGTAACAGGGTCAGCAAAATAGAAGAAAACCGCAGATTCTTATGGAAGTAAATAGATGTTTAAAAAATGACTGTTACTTTTCTCTAAGCAATGTTGAAACGTTTGTGAGTACACCGAACAGCATGTATTTTCTGTTCCAAAACCCCAGAAAAATGTTAATATTCAGATATTTCTCCAGAAAGCACGACACAAATCAGCATCTCGTCACTGTCACCTGACCAAAAGGAGGCTCTGAGTTCATGGCTGTGCCTGTACCCCCAAAATGTCACACTGCTCTGTGCCCTAAGTCCCACAGAGCCCTCATCCCTTCCCAGCTGCCCACAGGCCCCACTTTGGCCTCATGTTAACCATCACTTTCAGCTAAAGGTTAATTACTCCAGGGGACATTTCCATCCAAGCTGTTGCCCGCAGGTTGCAGTCCCTGCCTGAGTCCTATTTTTAGACAATCTCCCTCCTTGCTATTGATCCCAGTCACCCTCTGTTAATTAGATACACACAACATACACAGCATTTGCAACTCATTTATCAATTCTGTTCAGCACCTCCCTCCCCTGAGATGTAATTTGGAGCCCTCCTTGAATCATGCTATTGATCTTTCCCAGCAACTTTGCTATAGGATTCTCTATATTGCAAACTATTTATAGATTCCTCTTCTCCTGCTCTCCCTTGAGGAATCAGAAATGGGTGAAGGTAATCAGACTTCTAAATTTAAGGAGTTGATCAAAACCAGATATTTCCTCTTTCCTCCACCTTTCCCCCCCTTCCCTCTGTTGCTGATCTGTACACGCTTCCTTTGGCAGGTGAGACCTTCCTCCATGTGGTCCTGTAACATTTCTGGTAACTCTCACGTGATGTGATTTAAAATTTGCCCTTGGTGAACTATTGTTTGCTGAATTGATGAAACAAATCCTTCCTCCTCCCTGCATCCAAGAGTTTCCCAAAGGGCCTTGTGACCAGTTTCATCCACGCAGCTTGGGGTGCACCTTTCAGAGGTCTTTAGTCTTGGAGATTGACTTCTGATCTGATCCACCTACAAGGGTTCCCTTTGCCCCCTCATATCTCAGTAAGGATATCCAAAGGCTTTAGACAGTGTACAGCCAGGAGTGAGGCAGACAGAGTTGCTTTTATGGATGGAGAATTACAGTAATGAGCCCTGTGGTCCCAGGATTTAAGAAGGACCTAAACCAAGGGAATGTAACCTGAGCTTCAGAGAAATCAGGACCAGCTCAGCCTTCACTGAGCAAGGCTGAAAATCCCAGCTCTAACGCAGGAGGATGCCTGCAATCATGGGCAAGGCACCACCAGGAGGGACAGCCTTGTCCCAGGGAGTACATAAAAGCAGCCTCAGGCTCCTGTGGTAACACCTGCAGCTGGAAACCTGATGGTGAATGAGAAGCAGGATGTGGCTAGAGGGCCTGAGGAATGGCAGCCTCCATAGGGTGTCATCTCAGGAGCCATGGGGCTGGGGATGGACCCTGTGGAGCAGGGCTGGCTCCTCTGAACCATTGGGAACATTTTGCTGCATGTGTGTACATTCTGTGTAATGAGCATAGAATCACATGATGGTTTCAGTTGGAAGGAATGTTAAAGATCATCCAGTTCCACCCATAACACGGGTCTGAGTGCCTGCCTGTGCTTGGGGGGACATGCTGAAGCTGGGGAAAGGGCTTTGCTGTGTGGAGGGCTGTGGCGCCGGCAGGTTTTGGAGAGGGTGATGCTGTGGCACATTTGGCTGGGGACCTGAGGGAATTTTGATGTGTGAGGCTGTGGTGTGTCGAGGTCAGTGTGTGTGTGGCACTGCGATGTGTGGATCTCTGCGTGCATGGAGTAGCAGCACAAGACGTGCAGGTGTGGTGAGCGATCGTGGTGTGTGTGACTGTGGGGTGTGATGCTTGGGGTGTGTAGGGCTGTGCAGGTGTGTGCACGGGGGCCGTGGTGTGTGACGCTCAGGGCGTGTAGGGCTGTGTGTGTGCCCGCTCGGTGGTGTAGGGTGATGGCGTGTGAAGCTCGGGGCGTGCAGGGCTCTGCCTGTGTGTGTCGGTGGCGTGCGGGGCTGTACGTGGCGGTCTGCGGAGGGGCTGCGGTGCGCGGAGCCGCGCTGCGGTAGAGCTCAGAGTGGGGTCACGAAGCCGCTGTCGCCCGGGGCGGCGAAGGTGGCACAAACCTGTCCCGGCCGCTATGCGCGGCTAGGCTCGGCTCGGGGACGGCACAAGCCCGCCCCGCCGCCGCCCGGCCCCGCTCGGCGGCCGGGGCGTGGCCGAGCCCGGGGAGGGTGGCGGGAGCCGCAGCCCGGCCGGGGAAGCTCCGCGGCCGCTCCCTGCCGGGGCGGTGCCGAGGGGGTTAAGGCGCTCCCCGCGGCGGGCCGGGGCGGGCTCCGCATCCCGCCTCCCGCATCCCGCATCCCGCCTCCTCCGGAGCGGGCACGGCACAGGCACACACGCGCGCGCACACACACACACACACACACACACACACACGCCCGCACACACACGCTCTCTCTCACACACGCGCGCAGGCGATGGCTGCGGGGCGCGGGCTCGTTTCTCCCCGAGATGATGTCAAGAGCCCGGGAGAAGGAGGAGGAGGACGGTTGCTCTTTTTCTTAACGGCTTTGTTCTAAAACCATCCTAAATAAAGCAGCCCCCGCCCCGACCGCAGGGGCAGCAGCCGTGAAAGTACCCTTTCATTTTCCCCTCCTTTTTTTTGCCTCTTTTTTATTTTTCCTTTTTTTTTTTTTTTTCTTTTTTTTTTTTCCCCCCCGCTTTTTTTTTGGGTCTTATTTTTCTTCTCGCCTCCGTCTTTGTGTCCGCCTGGGGCCGAGCTGTCGGCACGCGCTCCCCGAGGAAGCCTCCGGCGATCCTCAGCTCCTCCCGGCAGCCCGCGGCCGGAGCCGGAGCCCGCCGCCGTCCCGCCCCGCCGCCGCCCCGCCGCTGCCCCGGGCAGGTGCTCGCTCCCGCGGCTGCCGCCGCCGCCGCCGCCTCCCCGCCCGCCGGCCGGGGCGGCTCCGCGCCGCTCCTCCCGCTCGCGGGGCGCCGGCTCCCCGCCGCCAGGGCCACGCCGCCGGCCCGGCGCCCCCGCCTCCCGCCGGAGCGGCGGCGCGGCCCGGCGCGCCCGGGGATGCTGCCCCCGGCCCCGCGCCCGCCGCCTGACACCGCCGCCGCCGCCCTCGCCGCACCGGACGCCGCTCCGCTGCCCACGCCGCGGCCACCTGCAGCAGCAGCAGCAGCAGCAGAGGCAGCAGCTGCCCGGCTCCCCGCCGCCCTCCGTGCACCGCGGCGGAAGGAATAGAGCGCTCAGCCTGTCCCGACCCTCCCGGCCGGCGCCCGCGCAGGCAGCCGGGGCCGGGGCGGGTCGGGTCCCCGACGGCCGGAGCCCGGGAGCCCTCCGCCCCTCTCCCCGCTCCTCTTCGGCGGATGGGCGCGCTGCCGCTGCCCGGCCCCCCCCGGCCCCGCCGCTCCGTCTGAAGAAACTTGGGACGGCGGCGGCCTCCGCCTCGCCGCCGCGCCCCGCCCGGGCTGCGGGCGATCCTTCCCCGCGCCGCCGCGCCAACTTCGCGGGGGGACCCGCCCGCCGCAGGACTCCGTGCCGGGGTCGTCGGCCCCTCGGCGGGGACCCCCTGCCCCTGGCCTCGGTGCTGGGGAGGAGCGGGGGGTGCCCTGGATGGCCCTGCGCACTGGGACGGCTTGGTTTGGGCAGGTCCTGCGCAGAGTTTCCCGGCTTCAAGGCACCTGGTCCCGGCGCTCCAGCAGCCTCCTGTGCCTCTCTTCTTCCCAGGAGCCCGAGCAGGCGGGCGGGGAACGACCGCCGCCGCAGCACAAGCTGCCCCGGAGCAGCGGCAGCGGCGGCGAGCGCCGCCGGCCCCCCCGGCAGCTGCTCCCCTGCTGTAGCTGCTGCGGCCTGTCGGAACCCCGGGCGGCCAGGGGGGGACATGGTCCCCTCACTCGCCCCTTGCTGGCGGCCATGAAGAGGCAGAACGTGCGGACCCTGTCCCTCATCATCTGCACGTTCACCTACCTGCTGGTCGGGGCCGCCGTCTTTGATGCCCTGGAGTCCGACAACGAGATGCGGGAGGAGGAGAAACTCAAAGCCGAGGAGATCCGGCTCAAAGGAAAGTACAACATCACCAGCGAGGACTACCGGCAGCTGGAGTTGGTGATCATGCAGTCCGAGCCGCACCGCGCCGGAGTCCAGTGGAAATTCGCCGGCTCCTTCTACTTTGCCATCACGGTCATCACGACCATCGGTGAGTAACTCCCTCCGGGGAGGCCCTGTGGGGCCAGGGCCGGGGCCGGGGCAAAAACTTCCCGGGCTGGCAAAAAGGGAGAGAGGTAGGAAGGCTGTGGCATGCAAAGGTGTCTGTGCTGGATGAGTCTTTTTGCTTCTCTCCCGTGTTACGTAATTTAATGCACTTGTTGGACTTGACGGTGTCCCACACCTCTTCTCCTGGAAATGGATCCTCGGTCTCTTGTGTGGGACTGGAGAAGAATGAAGCTGGTCTGGCTAGGGGCATTGGCACTGGCCAGGTGGCTACTATGGTGCTGTGGCTTGGATGGAGAGGAAGAGGGGGGAAGAGGCAGAGTGACACTCCTGGGGTTCCTCTTAGGAAGAAGGCCCTGTTGTCACACTCCTTATTCCACCTTAAGAGACACAGGGAAAACTTAGACAAAAAGCATCTGGAAGAGAATGAAAATTATGAGGGCATGGGAACAGGATCAGCTGGGAAAACCCTTAATGTAGCCAGGCATGGATAGACCTGCTTTTGCAAACTTTGTTTTGGTGTTGGCAAGGGCAGTGGTGGTGGTTCCCACCACTGCGGTCAAACCCTGGGCACTGACAATGTGTTCCTGGAGTTTTTATTGCAGCTGGAGTGTCTGATGTGACAACAGGTCACAGTCTGCATTTCCCCTTTGTGGGCACATGGTCTGATGGGCAAAATGATGCCTGCTGTCCCATCCGTGCTGCCCAGCCTGCCAGATGTGCCACTTCCCAGGACAGTCAAGGGACAGTCAGTGGACACAGGAGCTGGCTATCATTTTGTACTTCCCTGCTTCCACAGCTAAAGCTGAGCATTTGTCACAAAGTTTGCTTCTCTGCCATAAAAATAAATACCATGGTGATTAGAGGCTGCGGAGTGCACACAAAACTGTGCTGCAACTCTGGCTTTGGCTGGGTGAGCAGCTTGTGCCAATTTAGTGTTCTTTAAGGTGGGTATACTAAGGCAGTTGATAACATTTTTCTTCCAGAACTTCTAATATCTGTGAAGGTCTGAAAAGACCCCTCTAACTCAGTGGCTGCTTGATAGTGCATTATACCTAACAGGACATGAAAGTAGCTCTCTTTTTAATACAGAAGGACTAGGTCTTTTTGCCATGTAGGGATTGCTACAAGAAATTTTCACACTGCCACCTGAAGATACTGAGTTTTCAGTAGAACATGCTGTCCACTGCCCTTTGAAAAGTTTCTGCTTATGTTTGTATTTGACTATATTCTACCTGGGGCAGTAAAAAATTTCCTTTGAAAGACCATCTGACAGTATAAAGCCTATTTGCCTTTACAAAGATAAGATTTTTAAGGGTTAATTTCCTCTACCTTACTGTTATTAGATATATTAGTACAAATGCATATATTAACAGGGTGTAGAATATAAAGTAGAATGCAACTTTGGCTGATGATTTGCATTTCCTGCTGTTCCTTACGATGTCAGAACTCTCTTTCCTCCTTTGACCACTGAGTCTCTCTTCCTCAGCCTGTCTCTTGCCACTTATTTTTGCTAAGTGAATACTGCTCTGTCGTGCTCGTCTGTGTTACAACAAGCCTTCCACACACACGTCTGTGTACTCACAGTGCCCTGTACTCCTGCCTAGGAGCTGCCTGCAATACTTGCTGTGTTCTTAAGCTGTGTTTGTGGCAGGTAGACGGGGATGCTTGTACAGTAGTTTGCTGTTTTGATGGTATTTTACCCACAAACAAGTACAACTTGCATGGGAAGTTGTAGCATTTTCTCCTTCAGAGGGCTGGGATTTGTTTGGGAAGCTTAGAGTATCTCAGCATGCAGAAGATAGAATGCATTTCTGTAGACAGAGGTGCTTTGGGATGTATGAATTGTTTAAATTTAAAAATGTGTATAGCAACAGAGAACCACTGGGAGGAAGAGTGATAATAAAAATGATGCAGAAAGTTACAGGCATTCTGTAACAATTGTTCATTTGGGAAGTTGTGCTCTGGGAGGATATCTGATCTGTCTTTCAAAAGTTTATTAATAGTTGCTCTCTGCATCTTGCCAAATGCACTTCTATTTTTTGTACCATCTCTTCAGTACTAAAGTGGCTTCATGATGTTGTCTGATCTACTGCTAGTCTGTAAAAGCAAGCATGGAAGATTTTTCTTTAATTTCTTATTTATCCTAAACTAATTTGTCTTACGGGTGGGGAAAAACCCCTACTTTCTTTGTCTAAGTTCTTAGAGAAACAAGAGTTCTTATCTATGTTTCTTGTGTAGGGGACTGATCTAAAATTTTCATATTAATCTTTTATGCATTTTTGGTTCGTATTTGTTTTTGTTTTTGTTTTCCCAAATCTGTGTGTATGCTCTCATATGCATCTTTCTCACTCTAAAACCTTCCGGACAGACTTCCAGAAGCACATACAGTGGGGTGTGCATTGGTGAACCTGCTGTACTCAGTAGGTACTCCTGCAAATGTGTGTCTTAAATATCATCACAGGCTGACCTTTAAAAGAGAATGAACAAAGACCTTGCCTAATCTGGAAGGGTACCTCTATTTCCACAAAACTTCCCTTCAGACAAAACAGTGATAGGAATTGGTGGACCATAAAGCTGGGCAATATGCATATGGTTGCAGACTAATTTACGTCTATCTTAATTTTACTCTGTGATGTTGCCGTGCTAGCAACATGTCTGGAGCGATTACCTCTTTGCTGTGCTGATTTCAACTACTGTGGCTTTAATTTAATCAAAGATGTTTATGGTTGGCCATGGACCATCAGTAGCTGGGAAGAGGCAGGTGCTACTCTTCCATTGCCAGGGGACAGTGTCCCCACACCATGAATCAGGGGCCCCATTGCCCCTGAGATGTGGGGCTGAAGGGACAGCTCTGGCAGCTCTGGTCCAGAGAGACCAGAAGAGACAACTCTGGCTTGCCCCCAGTCCGCTGTGTTGAAGGCACGCCTCTGTCTGTATCCCCAGTCTGTGGTGCTGAAAGGACACCCATAGCAGTGTCCATAGTATTCAAGGTCTAAATCCAGTAGTGTCCCCACTCCGTGGTACTGGAGGGATGGCTTTGGCAGTGTCCCCCGTCTGTAGTGCTGAAGGGACAGCTCCGACAGTGGTCGCACTCCATGGTGCTGAAGGGACAGCTCCGGCAGTGTTCACACTCCGTGGTGCTACGGGGACAGCTCCGGTAGTGTCCCCAGTCCCTGGTGCTGAAGGGACAGCTCTGGCAGTGTCCCCAGTCTGTGGTTCTGAGGGGACAGGTCCGGCAGTGTCCCCAGTCCCTGGTTCTGAGGGGACAGGTCCGGCAGTGTCCCCAGTCTGTGGTTCTGAGGGGACAGCTCCGGCAGTGTCCCCAGTCCCTGGTTCTGAGGGGACAGGTCCGGCAGTGTCCCCAGTCCCTGGTTCTGAGGGGACAGCTCCGGCAGTGTCCCCAGTCTGTGGTTCTGAGGGGACAGCTCCGGCAGTGTCCCCAGTCTGTGGTTCTGAGGGGACAGCTCCGGCAGTGTCCCCACTCCCTGGTGCTGAAGGGACAGCTCCGGCAGTGTCCCCAGTCTGTGGTTCTGAGGGGACAGCTCCGGCAGTGTCTCCAGTCTGTGGTTCTGAGGGGACAGCTCCGGCAGTGTCCCCACTCCCTGGTGCTGAAGGGACAGGTCCGGCAGTGTCCCCAGTCCCTGGTTCTGAGGGGACAGCTCCGGCAGTGTCCCCAGTCCCTGGTTCTGAGGGGACAGCTCCGGCAGTGTCCCCAGTCTGTGGTTCTGAGGGGACAGCTCCGGCAGTGTCCCCAGTCCCTGGTGCTGAAGGGACAGCTCCGGCAGAGCCCTCGGGCTGGGCTCGGCTACCGTCTGTCACTGCAGCTCCAGACTCCCCTCCTTGGGCAAGCTCATTTTTCCCGCGGAAATGCAACATTAAAGACCTGTTTGGAAGGGACTGTGAAAACCTGAAACTCTCCTGTGTGAGGCAAAAGACTGAGATTTGATCAAGTCTCTCATTTCCTCTAATCTATGGTGTTTGGCTTTTATTGTCGGGTGATTGGGGGGATGTTGCTCACTTGTCAAGCTGAGTACTAAACAAAAAAGTGAGGGCTAATCAAGTATATAGAAACAGGGTTTTTTTGTTTGTTTTTTTTTGGTTTTTTTTTTTTTTTTTTTTTTTTTAACCTGGGGCAAAGCATATTTTTCTGCTCCCCAAATGCAATGTCCTTGTTCTTCCATTCCTTGTCTCCTTGATTTTTTTTTTAATTTTCTTTTTTGTTAACTGACACAACAATGGAAAGGTTGACAACAGCAGGTGCTACAACACTCGATGAGTCTGATCTTAAAATCAATTAGCAGAAAATCCTCTCCCCCTCCCTTTCTTGTCCCCTTCCCCCCCCCCCCCCCCCCCCAGCTTCTACAAAGTTTGAATAGTGTAAAACTTTTTAGGTGATCAAAAAGAGCTAATAAGCTTTTCTTGGCTCTCACCAGGTGCTGCGTTCATTTCAGGATTGTTCCTGTTTCAGAGTGAGCTAGTATGAATTCCTATCCATTTCCCCTTACATAGTCAAAATGATGAAAAAGAGAGGTTTAATGAAGGTTTTACATACAGTTATTTGTCTTTTACAAGATACACTGTAGAATATGCCACAGAGTTCATCTAAAGGCTTGATACTATGAATGAAACCCCACCTTCCAAAAATAAAGGGTTATTTCTAGCATTCCTAGCAAGTTTTAGTGCCCTTTTCTACAGGTCTATAGGAGTCATTAAACTGCTTCTGTGTTAGCAGGTGTCAACACTGTCAAAATGTGTTACTGGTATGGATATAGCTTTATTCTTTAGGCCTTAAAGGGTGATAGTCATACTTCATTTAACACCACCAAATTCTAGTAAACACTGAATATTTCTGGAGGCTTGTGCAGAATGTAAAGAACTGAAAGCTGTTTGTGTCACTCTAAAATGAACTGAAACAACAAGCAGATTGAAAATTGTTATTTATTTATTTTTTTTCCTGAGAAGTGACTGTAAGGGGAGCAAAATTAAGGCAGTTTGTGCTGTGAATTATGAGTCTCTTTTTCTAGGTTTTAGACCTTTGTTTTCAGTTTTGAACCTACTATATGCAGTGAGTGAACTGTTGAGATAAAATATTTTTTAAAAGATTGTCATGCAATACCTGTAATGGTGAATGGAACATCCACCTATTGACAGCTGGTTGGCTGCTGAGTAGCCAAACACTCAGGAACTGTCTGCATCCAGATGAGGACATTTCATACTTCTGGCAGATGGTGTCCTGACAGGGAGTTTGAACCTGCATTAATGAACTAAGCAAACACATGCTTAAATCCATTTTGGGATAGCGGTTGAGTCTCCATGTTCTTTCTGTGCATCATTTTACCCTTTGCAAAATGGGTGTAAAAACACCAACTTGGTAGTACAGTGATGTCTCTAATTTGGGTTAGAAAAAAATTGAAGTATTCTCACAGGTGAATTATTTTGTCTGTTGCTTCTTTAAGATTAGCCCCTGGTGTTTTGAGTCTTCTCTTGGTTTTTGATAGACGGAAATTGTCACTGAGACACACAAAGCAATCACACGCAGACAAGAGATTTTCACAGAGGTTCTTCTGATCCAGCTCCCAGCTGAAAGAGCGGAGAGAAGAGGAGACCCCTTTGTTTATTTTTTTACTTTTTATACATTTCTGGGTCTAGCAGAAGATTGGCTTTTTGGGGTTTCCACCCCTCAGCCTCAGTGGCTGGCTAGACCAATTGTCAGTTACAATTGTTTTCAGGTTAGAAATATGCAAACAAAGGACAGAGAATGAAAAACAAAGGATTTGTTTATGTTACATCTGTGAGAAAGATAGAAAACTGCTCTTAATATTGTACAATAACTAAAAAGATCTGACTCCATTTATGAAAATCAAAAGGCTCAGAAAAACCAGGGTAACAGGAAATATTTAGAGCCTGTCCATTGAAAGGGTTTGAGTAGGGAATCATGGCAGATGGACAACCTGCAATGGAAAGAAAGGAAAGGAAGAAAACAAGACATGTAAGGGAAGAGATTAAGAATAGAGACACAAATGTTTTGGTCAATTAACTGCTGCGTTCCTGACTTGCCAGGACCATCAAGGTCATATATTGTTAAAAAACCAAACAAGCACAGAGTAGATTAAGCTAATCAATTATTAATAAACTCAAGTGAAAGCAGAAAGCAAGATCTTCTGGTGAGACAAATGCTTGCAGATACACTGAAGTAACAAATCTCCTCATACATGCCACCTGACGCTTTAGTGGAAAATACTGGATGGTGAGGGCCTGGATATCTATGAGTGATATCTCCCAAGGAAGAAGGAGGTCTCCTACAGTGAAGATGGACTCTTCATCATGGATCTCCCATAAAGATGGACTGTGGGTAGGATTTTTCTCCCCTGCAAACTAGAATAGTCTGCAAGATTGTTTCACACTATATTCTTTGTCTGATGAAAATTTGGGGTGGGGCGGGGGGGAATCCAGAATAGTGTTGTGCCGACAGAGGAGACTTTGAAGCTACTTTGCTCACATTTGTGGAAAAAGTTCTTGAGTTCTTGAAAACCGGTTTTGCAATGATACCTCAGATTCCTGCTAGAGGCACTTAAGCAAAAGCTTTCTAAAAATCACTGATAAACAAGTAAAAATTACAGCTCAGAAAGATGTTGACCTGCAACTTCCCACAGCATGGCTTATTGGCAGTGCAAATGCAATTGTAGGAGTTGGAAAATAGTTTGGGGGAAATACTGAGAAACCTTTTTTAGGATTTTTTAGGATTCGGTGCTCTTTCACTTCCTCCTAACTCTTCATAATTCTATCTTTACCTGAAGCAAGTGAGATTTAGATTAACCATTAAGAAAACTCTTTCCTGCTGTCAGGATGGTTTTGTGCAGGTAGAGACTGCCTAAGGAGACTGCTTAAAAAAGAGATTAGACAAAAATCTCTAAGGAATTAATAAGTTGCAGCGGCTTTTGCTTTTGGGAAGGTAGATGGACTGGCTGACCTCTTGAAGTCTTTATCACCTGTATGTTGTATGATTTTCTGAATCTTCCTTTTTTTTTTTTTTCCCCGCTACTTCTTGAGACCTAGTAGTTCTTGGGTTAACTTCTTTTACTTGAGAAAAAATCCACGCAAAATATTTGAAATTCTATTTTCTCCACTTTATGGTCTTTGCTTATTGATTATTTTTCTATCCAGTAAACCCATTTATATACCCTTGCAAGTGTCAGAATAGAAATATCTGTGTTTACCCACAGTCAAGGTTAGGAGCGGGAGGTGGTGGTGAATGTTTTGGGAAAGAAGTTAGCTGAAGGAGAAAATGATCCTGCTTATATGAGGATGGCAAGCAGAAGCTCACAGGGCAGAACTGGGAGTGAAAGAAGACCTTTGTGACTAAGAATAAGGAAGGAAATTTAACTGTTGGCAATGGGCTTATGCTTTCTTCAAATAAAAATAATAAAAACCTTTTGCTTTTTTCTTGGGACAGCTTCACAACTATGAGGCTTGACCAAAGGAAAACTGATTAATGGAGAGCTTCCCTGTTGGACACCATGAGTTTTGGGACAGATGCTGCTGGTCTGGCACGAAGGACAGCTGAGAATGCTGTTGTGTTTCCTCGAATGCCATCTGAGCTGAGGTGCTCAGTTCCTTCAGTATTGGAGCGTATTCCCCCATAAATGCTGAAATCCTTTCTCATGGCTTTGAGCTGGAGTTGCACAGCACTTTATTCAGAATGCTGTACTGACATTAGGTGATTCATCTTCACAACACCTCTGTAAAATTTATCCTCAATTTAGAGACAAGAAGAGAAAATGACTTTCTGAAGATTCAGGTTGGGAGCTATTTCTAATTGCCAAACTGCTCACTTCTTTCTCTTTCAGACCACTTGACATGAGTTTAAGCCAGACTGAACAGTGGAAATGAACCAAGGCAGAGAGCCATAAGGAGTTCAAGGTGCTACTGGCAAACTCCTGCAGCCTAGGACAAGTCAGAAGTGACATGCAGTAATAGCGGAACCTGGAACTTTATTTAATGAAGGTTCATTTGCTATTCTGGCTAATTATCTCTGTTATTCCTATGTGTCTTCTGTCAAAGGCCTTTTAGGCTATCGGGTATCCCACTTGCTATGGATTTTATTGAAGATCCTTGGCTGGATATAGTTAGAGGCCACATGAAATATCCCCTTCCCCTCCAACAGATGCTAGCAAGGACACTTACTGGTGATGCGGAACTAATGAGTCCTTGATGCCTGTAAGTTGAACTAAGAGGTTACTGTGGACTTGCAACTGTTGTTTGCTGTGTGTAGCAGGCCTATTCTCCTCTTTATGCATAATTTGAATGAAGCCATGGTCTACTTCAGAAATTTCACATATGGACACTGCTGCAATGCAAAATAGTTATAATTTGATACTTTCTCAGGGTTATTGTCTGTGGAATCTACTGATTTTAGGTAGATTAGCATGATACCCCAGGTGTCTGTGACTTGATTAGCTACAACTAAAATTGATATTGCTGGTGTAGCTACAGCACTTCAATTGATTAAAGTGAGAGTGTCTATGGATACCTGCTCTATAAAGGAATGTCTGGCAAAATAACAAACAAAAAAACCCCACCCCAAAAATCCAAACCCATAAATAAAGGCCTGATCCAAAGTTTATGATAAGTAACAGGGAGAATATTTTGAGTCACAGTAGTTTTGTATCAGGCCATTATTTGACAAAAATTCTACAGTTCAAGGAGTTACATTCTATACCAAATCAACTAATGGAAAATATCTTTTAAAGCAGTTTTCAGATTTATTTATTTTTAATAATGAAACTGACTTTGACGTTTATACTGATTTGTATTTTTTTAATTGAAAGTGGAAGGCTAAACTACATGCCTACTTCATACCTCAAACTTGAGCAAAGAGAAATCTTGAGGAAGAATTTTTTTTTGGTGGTGGTGGTGGTGGTGTGTGTTTTTTTTCTTGCTGTTTGCTTGTTCTCTTTACTTTCATGACTTCCAGAGAGTTAATGACTTCTTCTGATCTATCATCTTCTGATCAACTGAGATGCTTTTTTTTTTTTTTCTGAAGTGTAACATGCACTTATTTTTTTTCCTGTTTAAGGGGAAGAATCCCTGAAGTTTCTTAGCAGGTTTTTCTTTTTAAGAAGATCAATGACTTTTTTTTTTATTAATACCTGGCCAATTGCCACAAGAGGCTTAGGCAGTTACCAGTTGGTTAAAGGGTTCAATAACCTCTTTAACTGCTTTCATTATGGAGGTGATTAGGGCATGCCAATGAAAGGAATCTCTCTATTAAGGGCTCATGTATTTGTTACTTATTAGGATGATTAGGAGGGAGAAGGCTGCTTTGTCCTTTCAATTGCCTGCACCAGCAGGAAAAAAGAGCTTCAGAGAAAAGCAGGCAAGTAGTGGGGTTAAAAAGCATCTGATGGGAAGCTGATTGTCTCCTTACTCTGCCATCAGAGAAGAGGACCTTTCTTCTCACACAGAAAAATTTCACAGAGAGCTTGAGGGCACAGACTGATGAATGAAACCTGCTGCAGCTCTCTCTAAGTGTGTCGTGCAGGAGATTAGCTCTAAGGAAATGCTCGTAGACTCCCAATTTAGCGGTGTTCTTGACATGTTGAAAGGAAGATAGAAATAAGAGATCCACTCCCAAGACAATCGGCAATGTCAGCAGTTTCAGAAGGGTGCTTACCATTAACTCATTACAGGGGTGTTTTGGGTGGAGATAGAATATTTTATTTTTTCTACCTTCTTTTCTTTTGATGTCCTCTGGAGAGGATGTCCTCCTCTTATGTTTAAACCAACAAAGGCCATGGGAACCATGTCAGAAGTTAAATGTTGTAACAAACCTAAACCACTCGAGTTTTGATTTGTCACTCTGCTGCATTTCACACCCATATGAAATTTCTCAGGACCAGACACAGTAGGAAAAAGTGTCAAATATTCCTGTTTCAAAGGTATTTATCTCCATTACTTGAACAAATGTACAGTTGCTGTTAGTTGTTGGTAGTTTGAGCTGTAATGGAGAAACAGGGCTGACTTCATTCAGTGCAAACAGTGTTTGCAGCAGTAATAATTTCTAAAAATCTGCAGTTTGGTGCTTAATTTAATTTTGCTCTGGATACATATAAAATATTATACTGCAATAAAATGAACTCCAGGATGAGGAAGGACATGGAGCCCTGACTGTAAGGCTCTGCATGCAGGCTGTGTCATGTAAGATACTGCATCAAGAATATTTTAAAACAGTTCATGAAATAAAGATGATTGAACTCTTCATGACAATCTTGCATCAGAAAAACTCCTCATACTTGCAGAGATGACTTGAAGTCTCAATGCTTGCTCACATTTTTTCTGGCCTTTAGGGACTTCTTGGGCTTCCAGAGTAAACCATGAATTTTAGAAGAGTTCCTTGCAGGATAAAACATATTGTATTTTTTGCTGAGGACTAGAAACAGTAGAAGGATGCTCTTTCAGCATTAATCAGCATCATCATGTTATGGACAATCAATAGCCGATTTAATATAAAGTAATTTTATTTTTGCCATTTAAAAAATAATTACAATCTGAAACAGCCATCATAAAAGAGACAACCTCGATCCCGGGTTATCGAAGTTGGGTGAACATAGAGACGGTCACGAATGAACCAGTCTTCCCCCGTTCCCCTAGATCCCGTGGGCAGGTTTCATACAGTTTTTCTCCCCCGAGGCAGTTTTATTGTTAGTTCGTATCTGCCGCACATATTCATGTGTTTTCTTCCTCTGGCCGCTTGGTTCTGAATGCTCCTTCCTGGCAGAATCGAGTGCTTGAATGGAGTTCCGAGAAGTCGGCATTGGGATGCTGATAGCCACATCTCTGGATCCTCTTCTAGATTGGTATCATGTGTTAATCACCGGAGAAGGCAGGTGGCTCTTCCTTGATGGATGGGACATCTCCTGTTTGGCCATTCCTTTTGGTTGCTAATCTGGGCTCTGCCCTGCTATTGTCTGGAGTCTCTACGACTGCAAATCAGTCTTGGCAAGCAGGAGAGTTTCCACAGTTTGGTGGAAAACCTCTGCTTGTAATACAGTTTATAGTTTATAACATATAGAACACGAATTTATCTCAAAATACCCACCACAATCGCATACACTAGGCTTGCAAAAAAACTGGATTGCCCCAGACTGCCAAAGAGGACAAAGCCCTGTATTTTGGGATGTGGTAGTCTGGAGACCAACATTTGGGGAATGAAAGTCTCTTCCAACATTTAAAGTTATCTATCCACTATAACTTTGGCATGTCCTCATGAAAGTTCCTGATCTACTGTTTGCTTCTGCACACCAAATATGTCTGTTTATTTGTTTGGAGTTCCTTTCCCTTTTCCCTTTTTCCTTTTTTTCATTTTTCCTTTTTCCTTTTTTTTCTCTCCTCTCTCCTCTTCTTTTTTCTGGTTTGGTATTTTTTTTTCACTATTACTTAGGTGTGTTAGAAATTACATGGGGCTGGTTCTAGGCAACTGATAGTTAAAACAGCAATGCTGGATCTGTGCCATCAGAAACACCTGGAAATCCCAGTGATTCGACCAGAACTCTTCAGTTGACCTTTCAACTGATATACTGAGAATTCAGTGATCTTCCCAACCTCTCTGTTTTGGAGTTTCTCCCTTCTTGCTGTTCCATGTGGGAATGAAGATCCCAAGAAGAGGAAGAAGATGGTTGCTATCAGCCCTATCAGCTTTTTCGTTCATTTCTGGTATTTTTCTCTGACAAGCAAATAAATGATCATCCAGTCTTTTGGCAACAAAAGCTTAAGCTCTTTAAACACATCCTGCCTAGTAGTAAAAGGCCTGTTATTTAAAGGGCACTTTTAAAAACAATTAGTACTTTAGTAGCAATGTGTTTGCCTTAATGAGTGCACTCTGGCAGTCAGAGGAAAGAGCATAAGCTGATACCTAGAGATGCAGGCTAACATAGGCAAATTAGCGGTGCTACAAGCCAGTTACTGAATGTACTGCAGATGCAAGAGGTTCATTTTAATGAGTAAAAAGCACTAGGTATGGCTTAATTTTTCTTTTCTCCCCACATATCCACCCCTTTTTATATCTTAATTCAGAAGGCCTCGTACCACTCCTGTACTTGTGATAGTTTATGCTGCATTTAGGTCTGGTTTGACGTTTTGGACTGGCACCAGAGACAATTTTTCATAAAGTCTCAGACTTGCTTCATTGCTGTTGCTGTCTGTTGTTTGAAATCAGTGTCCTTATGACGTAGGTATGCTACTGGCATTTTGGTATAACATAGATTTATTTTTAAAGTTTTCAGGAGGTTTTTTTTTTTTTTTTTCCCCCCAGATGGATCACAGGAAGAGGCATGGGGTGCAATCTTGGCTCTGAGTATCCAGCAGTAGCTTTCATGGTGAAATTTTCTGGCTCTTGGGCATTTGTGGTCCTGATTTGGCTAACTAGATGGAACCTGACTGCAGCTGGGTAATGAGGAATTAAAAACTATTTCCATGGTCTCTTTGACAAGTATCCAGCCTGTGGAGCATTTCAAATCTGATCAGAACTCCAGGTCTATTCCTGACGACCTTGAGTGTGGCGCAGTGAATAAGGAGAAGTGTTAAACAACAGCGAGGAAGCATTAGAGTGGCCACAGAGAAAAACGACCTTTCTAGCAGTTTCTTGTGAAACACAGAAATGTGTTGGTGGGGTGTGCCGTGGGCCCTTCTTTGCTTGGTCTTGCAGAACAGGATGGACAAGCTTCTGTCAGGAATGACCCCTGCATTCTGTCCTCCCTTGTGGCCAGGTATGGACTGGTTTCCCAGTCCTGTATTTTTAGTGGTTTCTACACACACAGGCTGTTTGAAGTTTGCCTTGGATCTTGCTTGGGATCTTTGTACATTTATCTTGTCCTTTTGGTTTTTTCTGAAGGTTTGTGCTCCCCTGAGGGATTATCAGTGCATCCTACAATTCTGTCTCCAGCTGAATATCGGGATAAGAATCAAACCTCTTCTCTGAGCAGCAACTGTTCTGTGTTAGCAGTGTCACCAGCTTTTTATGGCTGCTGTTTGAACAACCCTACCAGTGGCTGTAGCAGGGAAAAACAAACATACTGCCTATCTTTAAAAAAAGGACGGGAGAGAACATGGGCAGTTAATGCTCAGTCAACCTAAATTTGATCTTCAGAAAGATATTTGACCGAGCTGTTAATCAGCATGAAAGTACCTAGGGGATAACAAGTGACAAGCTGGAACAACCCCAGATTTTTCTTGAGTAACTGATGCTAGACTTCTCTGGGTTGTTTTTATTCCAGCAGATAGCTGATGGAGGGAGAATCAGTTGGTTGTGACATTTATTACATATGTGGCATGATAATAGCATAATTGCATTGCATAATAATATAATTCTCATAATTGCAGTAGAAAAATCTTAGACTGGGCTGAACTGCAAGGTGGGTGCAAAGTCTGGATGGACACACACTGTGGACCAGAGGTTAGACAGTGACTGGGCTTACCACATGTGTGAAGAACACATACACTGTGCAGGTGTAAATGGGGCAGAAAATCCAAACCCACAGATATGCTAAATCTGCCACCAGATAGTTTCACAATTTGATAAAAAAAATGCAGCAATATTTATCACTGGTTTTCTTTCAGATTGGCTGGACATAACATACGCAGTCATACAGGGGTCTGTCCTGTGGCTGGTACTATTCAAGTTTCCCATTAATGGCTTGTCTGGTAGAACAGAGAGTACACACATTAATTGTGAGGAGTGGCTATCACTGCGAGGGCAGGAGCAGAATACAAAACGATTTTGTTAAATTGGAGGAATGGTCTGGAATCAATATGATGCAATTCAATAAAATCAAGTGCACAGAATTACACTGAAGAATAAAATATCAAAGACACATATAAAATAATGATATAAACTGACTAGATGCGAGTGCTACAACATCATGCTGATAAAGTGGCAAGTCTTCAGCCTGGAAACTGAGTGCAGTTTTGGACTCACAGTGTTTTGAGGGAGGATGAGAAAAATCAAAATGCTGAAAGAAAAAATTAACCTGTATTCAGTGTGAAGTGGACAGAGATTGTTTAGCCTATATGAAATACATGAAGGGGGGAATAATAACAGCTTCAAACATGGGAAAGGTAGTTGTAAAGAAGACATTGATAAGTTTTTTCTGCATACATACCCACATGTAGGTTAATCACCAGCTGTGAAAACCGGTGTAACATGATCTGTAAGGAACCTCCAGAGTGTCAGTAGCGGGATATTGGTCTGAAGTGGTTAAACAATTGTCCAAAACACATGGGTTTGGTATAGTTCAGCCTGCTTCAGTCCTGAATGGGCTCAGTTACCTTTTGAGGCCCCTCCAGCCATGTGTTCCTAAGAATGGGTGGCTGAGAGCTGCTCTACAGGAGCTGCCTGCTGAGTGGAGTAACCCTTAAGTGACAGACTGAGGAACAGAGCATCCTGCAACAAGACAAATGGCTATTTGAAGTTTTTCTCAACCCTCAGCTTCTGGGATTACGCACTCAATGGATGTTTCTAAATGCTCTGCTGAATGTACAGCAGCGTTTGCTGTCTGACAGTGGACTTTGAGATGGTCAGGGCTGAATTTGGTTTTAAGAGAGCTGCTCTGCTAGGACAGGCATCAATATTCATCTTGCAGCCCCTGCTCACTTGGCATTTTGGGTTGCATATTCTGTAGTGCTGAAACAAAGAGGTTCCTCCTCTTTCCCTAAATCCCATGCATACAAACCAGTAATTTCCATAGCACAGACATTCATCCAATCTGTTATCTTGGCAGACACCAATGCCTTTCTACTTTGGAGGAAAGAAATCTATCCCATAATACACCTGTGCAATATATGGCAATGGTGATTTTGTTGCTAACCCCTGCAGCAATCAGTTTATGCCCTCAAGCATGAGATTTGATTATCCTTGTCATTATCTAAGCTACAAATGTTATTAGCAGCCATAAAATTGTCCATTAAAGTGAGAGGAATTACTTGCCTGCATCAGGGGGAGAAAAGATAATTTACCACACAGATTTAAGCCCAAATGCACTTTTTTTTTTTTTTTTTTTTTTTTTTTTTTTTTTTTTTTTTTTTTCTCTCCAGAAGAACCCTCTAAGCCTTTGTGCAGCCTCCATTTTTTTGCATTTCAAAATCTACTTCCCCCTCCATGGCCTTCAAGTCTGGGTCTTTTACCATAAGAGTGGCAGCAACCTGCTGTTGAAATGAAATAACCTCAGGGATCATGACCATATATTTTTTCCATGTTCCAGAGCTTGAAATGAATGCTTCCCTAGTTCTGGAAGTGCAGATGCCCAAACTTTTGTTAGGTTCCATATTTTCTAGACTTCAGTGTTGGTCTGAACTTCTTTTACACAGAAGCAGTTCTGGGTTCTTGGGCTGGCTTGGCACTTGTGGACTGGCTCTGCATCACTGGCTGGGTGTAGGACCAGAAGATTTGCTCCTAGAAGAGCCATTCTCATAGGTTTGCTTGATCCTGCAATACAAGGTTTTATGAGAGGAAGAAGTGATGTATCACAGGGGCCAAGAAAAGATGCTGTGTCTGAGTGGGTGAGATCCAGGGTAGTGTCTGAAAAATTTCTTTGTCTTCCCTGGGACTGGCTGATTCATCCTCTTCCCACTACCCTGTTAATTCCTGCTCATATATCAGTTCACCATAAAGCTGATTTTTTATTCCCATGTGGTATTGTGTTCCCACCCCCCTCAAACAACAGAGAGTGGGAGAGAACACCTGCAGCTTTCCCAACAGACAAAAATGGTGGATCCTGACAGACTGGAACAGATTCTGATCACTGTAAATCCTGAAAAACTTGGTTGTTTTGGTGTATTTGTTGGCTTTAAACTAAGAAAAATGTGTGCAGAATGTGGTCTGGAGAGCCTGTATTTTGAAGGAAGCATCTCTTCCTACTCACCCAACAAATTAACACACACATGGTATAGAGCATCGATATTAGCTCCTGTAGGAAATGGAAAATATGTCAGTAGCCCGAAAAGAATAAAAAATGTTCTCAAACAGGGCTTAAAAAGTAAACAAATATCATATAACCAACAAAATCAATAGAGTTCCATATTAGCCATTACAGATATCTCTGTCTTTGTCTGCATCATACTGTACACATTTCAGTGCTGTGGAAAATGTCGAACCCAGGGGACCTAATTTCAGAAATTGAAGATAGTGTATTGAGTGCAAGGCCTAGGATAAAAGGCCTGGAAGAGATTTATGTTAAATAACAGAAGATATTTTCCCCTTGAACCACCCCCCCCCCCCCCAAAAGAATTAACTGAGTCAAAGAAATGTAAATATATATACAAAACTAATATATATTAATTTGTCTTAAAACATTAATAAAAAAAACTCCTTGAAAACTCTTTTTTTTTTTTTTTTTTTTTTTTTTTTTTTTTTTTTTTTTTTTTTTTTTTTTTTTTTTATTTTGAGTCATTTCCACTAACTGGAATAAATCACTTTGTCAGAACTAATGTTAGATTGATGATCACCAAGAAGAGGGGACAGCCTTTCAACTTTCTGCATTCTAAAATCTTTGTCTTCCTTAGCTGCTCTTCTGCTTGGAGGGGATCTGAGAGAGATAAGTATCCTAATTCTTTCCAGCCTTTGCCTCATGGTCTTCCAACACAATCGGTAGTATTCAAGCTATTCTTGTGGGCTTCCCCATTGAATTCCTTCAAGCCAAGCTGCTCTTGTCCGCTGTAAGCTTTTCCTCTTCTCCTGTTCCCTTAGAGAACTTAGTACTCTTATTTATCCAGGAAGCAAGAGTCAAGTGTGCAGACCAAGCAGGTGCTTGGTGCTCCTGCTAACCAGAAGAGCACATCTCAGTAGAAGCTGCGTGAGATTTAACAGGAGGAAATGCTCCTATGACCCCGTGTCATTCTCTGGTTGTCTGTCTAATACACTTAATATTGAGGGAACATCCTGTGTCTTTTGGATGGTGACTTTTGCTTCCATTCACAGTGCAGAGCTCTTTACCAAGGAGAGGCTGGCAAGATTTGCTGCACAGGACATTGGTAGAGACTTTGAAGAAGAGGAAGAAGCTGGAAACAACTATTAGGACAAAATGGACCATTGCTTGGAATCCTACATTCAGGTGATATCCTGAAGGAGAAATGTTTGGTTTTGGTGATCTTTAGTCTTCTGGAGTTTTAGTCCCATGTATCAGCAAAGCTGTGCATGCTCACTGAGTGTGCTGGAGAGCCACAGGAGCTGTGCCTCCCTGTGTTTGCTTTTCCATTAGAAAGATAATACTACTTGAAATATAGATTGATAGATAGATGGATAGATAATTTTTCTTTTAATGTGATGTGTTACAACCCTTTAACAAGTGTCCATAGGCCCTCTGGGAGGTCCACAACCTTTCATCCTGAAGCAGGCACAGAAGGTTCCTGTGTCTCCTCTGCCTTCTGTTCCACCTCCGTGCAGTGTTTGATGTTGATCTCACTGCTCAGAGTGCCTGCAGCATGCACGAGACCCAGGGGCCTGGGTTTCTTGTCTCTTTAATGGCATTCTGTGAGCTTGTGTTCAGAGAGAGAGACGGAAAGATCAAAGGCTGTGCAAGTGCACTGTGCTTGATTTTGCTTACACCAATAGAAATCGATTGACTTCACCGAGTTATGAGGGATTTACAGCTAGGGGAGAACAGATTCTGACCTAATGGCTCCAAAGGAGGCTTTTCTTGGATGAACAATGTAATTAGAGCACTGGAACAGACAGATTTTGTGACTCATCTGTGGGTCTGCAGTCTTTTCTTTGCTTCTAGTAGGGTGTTCACTAATGTCACCACACTTTCATTTCACCCGTGGGCTGCTCTAATGAAGGACCAACCTTTGCTTGAACAGAGATCTCTGTTCAGCTGCAAAGCATCCTCTGATCTTCATGTCACTCTGAAGACTTCAAGCTCAGGACCAGACACTGGGGTAGTGGAAAATTTCCACTCTCTACCTTTGTTGCACTGAAGCAGAGGATTAAAATAACTAGAAAAAACAAAGCAGGGGCCAGGGAGAATGGACTGATGGCTGAGTCCACTTACAAATCTGAAATATGTGTCCTAGCAAGAAACAAAATCATGTGCCAAGATCAGCCTGCTCTATATGTCCAGCTGGACAACAGTACATGCATTTTGAAATCAGTAAAGTTGCTTTTCACAGCTGGATAGAGATCTGGGGATGAAGTATTTTTTTAAAAAGATGCCACTTCATTGAGACTACAAGACATTCATTTGGGAAAATATGTTGAGAATGTTTCCTAAGTTTGGGGATGAAGAGGTAGTCATGGCTAGTGTATAAGGAACTTGACATGTACTTGGGAAGACTGGGGCTGAGCACAGTCACAAGACTCAGGCCTGCAGGTGTCTGGGGGCTGTGTTGGGCACAATGGCCTGGCAGAGAGCTGAGCAGCACTCAGGAGATGGAGGTGGTGCAGTTTTGGCTGCTGGTCCCAGTGCAACAGGAATAGGAGTCAGGGGCCAGCTGTTGCAGTTTAACTGGTGGCCATGACTGTGACAACAATAATAGCAGGGTGTGTCAGGGCAGAAGCTGTCACCCTGCTGTGTGTATAGTGCCGCCGCTTTTTCACCTACTGCTCATTTCAGCTGAGCTTGAGCTGTGAGACCATTCAACACAGTAGTTTTAGGAAAGGGTAGAGAAGCAGTGATGCAATAGACTGGAGTTTAGCATGGGATGGGAGAGGTGAGACAGTGACACCAAATCTGGCATCACTGATGGTTCCTTCAAAAAGATTGGGAGCCACTGACATGGGGATCTCAGTGAGGGTGCGCGCCTTACATGCAACCTTGTCCTTTGTGTCTGTGTGCTCTCTTCTGAAGCCTTCCAGGTGCCAGAGTGCATTTGCACTCCAAAATCACAACCTACTGCAGCCATTCCTCTGCTAGATTTAGCCCTCTGAAGTGGGTTGCTGCTGATGTGCTTCACATTCAGCACAGACTGTGAGACCCACCTGGGAAGAAGGTGAACTTCTATGTGCTGAATCATGTACCTCATCACTTGGCAATGACAATAGCACAGCTATATGTGCAATTGGATTTGATGTCAGTTTTCTTCTGATTTGCCACTCACTGAAACTGAGAGCCTGTCATGATGATTGGTCCTGTCCTTGGATTCAAGCTCTGCTGCACTGGGCTCCGTACCAGCACGAAATTCAGAGTAATTTCAAAAAGGTGTCTAGAAGACCACAGAACTAAAGCTCCATTTTCCAAAGTAGCTTTTGCACTTAGGAGTCTGTTTTCCAAGCCAAGGAACCTCATACCTGCCAAATACAGGTTTAGAAAACAGGTTGGTTGGAGTGTGAAGTCATTGAAGAACATGAGAAAAATATGCCTTTCAGGACAGTTTATTAAAAAAAAATAGTTCAGGTGCCTGGTAACTCCTAATCCTTTGGTAATCCACTTCTTCAGCTATCTGTCACACCAACATCCCTTGGAAGATTTTTGTGTCCTGTTACACCTGAGGAGGTAAGTCACCATGTGGAGTATTAATGAAAGCTACCATCTCTTGTACATAGACATTAAAACTGCTCTTTCTGCCTGTTGACTCATGAGGTACTGACCCACCTTGTTTTTCACTTGATGAATACCTGTAAAACACAGGAGTATGTCTATGCTTTAGAGAAGTTTCTGTTGCTTTGAGACAGGTCACAAATGAGTGTAGCAAGTAGTAGGATGAAGGGAGAGGAAAATAATAACAGTTATATTCTGCTAATTGCTCTTAGTTGCCACCATCACTGATCGGATGAAGAATTTATCCCAAGGAAGATCCTGGGCTTGTGGGTTAGTTCAGGGATGTGTTTTGTATCCAAGATGCTATGAAGAAAAATGCCTGGAGATGTGTTTTGAAGAAGCCAAAAAATTGTAGTCACAGCTGGCACAAATGGCATTGCAGATGGGGAAGTGGGTGATGAGAAAAGAGAACTGGGAAAGATGGAGCAGGGTTGCGTGGTCATGAAAAGCTTCAAGATGTGGGAAAAGGAGAAGTTAGTAGAGAGGAAAGGGCAAATTTCTGTTGGTTTTTTGCTGCTCAGAATAGAACTCTTAGAAAGAACTCAGAAGTTTTTTCCATGATATCCCCCCTGAACAGAATAGTCTGCAGGTATAGAACATCCCAGCTTATGCAAGGGCAGTTTTAGAACAGTCACAACTTGATTGACCTTCCCTGGGATGCTGATGGTAATTGGACTTGGCTGAGGGTTTTCTTTATGCCATGTATGATTGTAGGGATCTGGATGCAGGATGCACTCTCCTTTCTGAAAGAGTCTGAAGCTATGTATTTTATTTTTTAAGCCTCCAGAGATACACACTACCAAACATCCCCAGCCTATCTGCACTGCACAACTATCTGTGTTATGGTCTCATACAACGTAAGAGGTTCACACAGCTCACAGGCTTGCAATACAGGCAGGATCAAAACATCCCAGCGCTGTTTTGCCTGAACCTACAGGTTTTGTGTGCTCTCTGCACTAGTTTTAGCATCAGCCTCATTAGTAGGGCAGCTCTTTTTAATGATTACCAACACTTTAGCAAACTTTGGGGTTAAAACTCTGATGGGAGAGTCATAAAATTCTTCGTGCTGTTCTGACCTGTAGAGGTATTTGGCTGTGGGAACAGTTATACCTCAGCAGGATTAGATAATGTAGAAATGCTAGACCTATGTCATTAAAGCCATCGATCAATAATCTGCAATCCTAATTTTCCAACCTCAGAGGTTTCTTAATGACTTCAGCTGAATTTGTGGACACCTTCCAGCTCTGGGTGTTTCGAAACAGGTCTCTAAGGAGAGAAGCTGCTGCTGCAGTATGTGGCAGACATGCTGATGCTTCTGTCTTCAGCCTGGGGCAGAGCCATGCAAACCTTTCTGGAGCTGTTCTCTAGGTTAAACCATGCTCGGGGAGCACTAAATGTTGTCACTATTTCTTGTGTGACCGGAGAGAGCTGAATTACCTTGGGGAAGAAGGAACCGGCCAAATCCACTCTCATGGCTGCACCGCCCCAGGAAAGAATTTTGATTGTGAGCAGCACAACTCCAAAGTGCCTGTGATGTTCAGCTGCCATCAGTGCAATGCTGAGGCAGACGTGCTACTTCCTCCCTGGATTGTGTATTTTGAGCACGTTTCACTAGTGCTCTAAGTTGACATTTTTTTTCTCTTCCTCTACAGTGCCAGTCATTGCCTTTTCTTCATTTTAGTGATTAATTGCTCTAAATACTCCTGCTCCTGGACTGCAGGAGTACAATTTCTATGCTGTATTTCATCTGAACTTGCTATGCAAGTACAGGGGAGCTTGGAGGAGTGCACACACCCACGTCTTGATAGGTAGAGATGGTTGCCAAAAGGACACCAAGTAAAAGAACAGTTAGTTCTTAAACAAGGGTATAATCTAATAAGAGAAAAAAAAAAGAAAATTACATACTGGAATCTTTAGTGCCTTTCCCCTCCCCCTAGTTTTAAAATTTACAGCTAGTACAACCCCTGACTAGAGCAGTGATTTAAATATATATAGGCATCTGTGTTTCTAAGAAAAGAAAGTGTGTCTGTTTGGGGAGCTGTGTGGAATGAGTTGGTGGATCTCAGTCCAACTTCTGGCAGACAGGTTTTCATATCGCTCAGAGTCCCCCTCTAGCTCAGCCCCCCTCCAATGCTTGTGCCAAGGGCTCTTTATCTACTCCTCCTATGATCCCACCTTAACATCTTCTGCAGAGATGGAGGATTCCGCATGTTCCACTGTGTGCCTTCTGGGCTGGGGCACTGTCAACCCTGCGCATGGAGGGTAGGGTTGGCTGCATTCTTGATGCTCCCCAGTGTAGCTGCTCCTTTGCATCTCGCTCCACGTGATCCCCATGTGTTAGACACTTTTAGCCATCCACATGACTGGTTTTGCCTGGCATGTGGCATCATCTTTTCATCATGCTGAAAAGAGGCCAGCTAGAAGGCACAGCAGTGTCTCCTGACAGGACCACGGCGTGGCTGCTGTCTTGGATGCGCTGACACGCACCTCTCCTGGGGCCTCTCTGCCACACGTATCAGGTCCCTGGAATTCATCTGGTGTGTTGCAGCACAGTGCTTCTCCACCTTTTTTATACCTGGCTCTGGATTTTTACAGGCAAAAAGCTTCAGGGCTTGCAACAAATTTAGCAACTCAAAAATAGATTGTACTGCCTGGATTTTACAATTGTACAAAAATTTGTACTGCCTGGACTTTACAATTTCGTTTTCAGCTCCTGGGTGGAAAATCCATGGCCCTCTTCACCTTTTTTTGGATGTCCACTGCCAGGATCCTCAGTCTGCTCCTGTTCATGTGCTGCCTTCGAACTCACTGTGTGTTACTTACAAAGCTTTTGCTATGGCTCCATGTATTCAGTTACTTTAAGGATCCTCTTTGCCCCTTGAGAAGCATAACAGCCCTTTCTGATGGCAGCCACACTCTTCGGGCTGAGTGCTTTTACCTTGACTCAAAAACTTAATGACGAAATGTTAATTGCTTTAGTGGTGTTATTGTTGAAGAAGGCACACTAGGCTGACTAGCTTGGAGAGATGAGTCCTGTTGCTGATAAGGGAGAGAACAATCTCTGTGAGTCTGTGAAAAGTCTGCAGTGCCCAGGGCAAACTTAAAATGTGAAATGGAAATATCTCAGTGCTTGTCTACCTGGTTGCTTTTGTCTGGAGATGACAGAGCTGACTGGCATCTCAGGGCTGCGTTGTTTCTGCAGTGATTTGTCACAGGCTCTGGGCTGCTCAGTGTGCTGCTGCGTGTGCTGATTTTCCCTGTCATGGCACATGGCCAGCTGCAATGGAAATGTGAAGGGAAAAGGGAAAAGAGACTCTTTAGGGAGCACATTAGTTACAGGACTCATCAAAGACATGGGCAAGGTGTGTGCTAGCTCTTCTCCTAGACTTGGAAGTGCTGTGGATGGAGCAGCACAATCAAATTCAATATTTATTCAGCCCTGGAGGTTGAGTAGGTCTGGAACAGGTGGTACAACTCTCTGGGAGCTTGGGTCCAGAACTGGGGCATAAAACCCCAAGAAAATCAGGATGTTCCAACAAGTTCCCTTTCCCAGCTCCCATGTGCCATAAAGACAAATCAACATGTCCTTGCAGTTGCTGGTTTGGGTTGTAGGTGATGTGTCTCCCTGTTTGGGGCTAACTCTCTTTGGTGCTGAAGTAAGTTTACCTACACTTTTTGGGCGCCTCTGTCTTTAATTTTTTTTTCCTTGAATTTTCATGAATTTTTGAGCTCTTCCAGTCACAATAGCTGCAGTTTGGCATGTGTGCAGAGCCAAGCCAACACTCTTTTATCAACTCAACATCTAGCACACATTAGGCATCCCCAGGATCATAAATAGAAGTTACTTGGAGCAGGAGAAGGTGGGAAATGAGCACTCTCTGTTTGCTATTAAAAATGAGCCATTCTATCAGCAAGGATCCAGCAAGAGAGAGGAGAAGGGGGAGAGCAGGGATCTAGAATGGAGATCAGATGAGGAGGAAGCATTTGATGTTTTTTGTTTCCTGAATTGATTCTCAATTTTTTAATTTGAATAAAATACTGTGACAGTTATGGCAACTACATTTTCCAAGCCCCTGAGAAAAGGTTTTGAGTTTTACCCTGTAAACCTGACAAAAAGTATGTGCATTGCTATACTTGGGGCCCCAGGAGCAGTCGGCTTCTATTCTTGATTTGACCATGTCTCAGTTTCCTTCAAGTGATAGAGTTATTAGTGCCTCCTTCTTCCCCTGCATGTGCAGTCGGCCCTCAGAATGAATCCTTTCCCTGTGTTTTGCTGCATTTTTGGAGTACATAATATATAGATGCTTGGCTGGGGATTTAAAAGCCCAACTCAAATTCAGTGAACTAATGTGTTTTTTCAATTTCTGTGTGCACCTGTTATTGTTCTCCAAATTCCTGGATTTTTTTTTTTTTTTTTCTTTTACAAATTCATGCTTATTCTCCCCAAAGAGGTTTTAATGGGAAAGAGAGAATTAAGGCAGACAACCTGTAAAAATCCAGACACTTAAGAAAGAGCAGCAACCTAAATTATCATCTCAAGTTATTGCTCTACTGTGTTAGTGCTTACACTACAAAGTGCTTTGAGCTGTGAGGAAGCAGCTGGTCTGGAATAGTGCAGCTGACTGGTATCAGGTAGAACCAGAAATGCCCCATTATGTGCTAGGCAGAAAGGATGGTCTCCTGCATGAGAGCATGGTGGAATCTTTCTTGTATCAGAGAAATGCCTGGTGTCTCATGTGGCCACAAACAGGCTATAAATGGCATTTGTTTAATAGTATCTCCAGCTCATACAACAGAATAATCAAAAAGATAGCTTATTGTCAGTTATTCTTTATGCTGGCTTCTGGGTCAGGAATAAAACAGCATAAAAATCAGCCTACTTAACAAAGCACAAAGGAAAGAATCTTGTAGTTTGTAGAGCAGGAGTTGTAGAGTGGTCTGAGCCAATCTTGGGAAAAAAAGTAGCTTTGTGGTCTGCAGGCTGTTTTTTCTTGTTGTAGACTCACTGACTAGAGTCATTCCCCATGCATAACTCTTTAAAAAAAACCAAAAAAAACCCACCAAAAAACAAAAAAAAACCCCAAAGAAAACCAAAAAAATAAAAAAACAAAACCAAACAAAAACAAACAAAAAAACCCACCAAAACACCCCCCCCCCAAAAACCCACAACAAAACCAAAACCAAAAACAAAAGCAAGCAAGCAAGCAAACAAACAAAAAACTCAAAAAAACCCCACACCACCCCCCCCCCAAACTGTATCTCAAGCTAACTGCTCCCCTTCTAACTCTCTAAACCCTTCACCATTCCAATCTGCCTTTTTGATCCTTAGCCTATGTTGCATGAATTTCACAGAATTTCCACCTGGGCTCTGATGATGAAGGGTTAATACAGCACATGGTAGGTGAACAGTGATAGCTATAATTAAATGCCAGTGAACGCTTACTTACTATTCAATAGCCTCTAAAATTGGCCACTAGCCTGAGATATTCCTAATATTCCCAGATAAAGCTGGGCATCAGGTTTCACAAACAACCGAGAGTATTTATTCCTAAGGTAAGAGAATGCTTTTCCTGCCCTGAGTAATGAAGACCATGGCAGTGCTTTAATAGGACTGTGGCAGAATGTGGCTGCTTGGGTTTAACAGCACAGTTGTGACAGTGTTTGCATGAGTTTCTCTTGATTTTCATATCGGTCTCTTTTGGTCCTTCTTTGTACCTGTCATTGCTCCAAAGAGAACAGGAGTGGAGGGACTAATCTGGCAGTAAAGATAGACTTGGGTGTGATTCATGTTATCACTCTGCTAATGGCTCAGTAAGGTGCAAAGTGAGGAACACGTTCAAGGGATAGGGAAGGAAATAGTGGTTTTGGAAGCTTGATGGTGGGATCAAGGCCTTTGTGAATGGAATTTGATCTAATGGTGGTGCTTTGCAGCCTGACATTTCATGCTAGTCCAAAGGAATGCTCTATGACATAAGTGGTGTGTTCCTAAGCAGTGGAGCAAGGACTGAACTAGAGTTTAAAAAATCCCATGAAATGGCTGTATATTCAATATCTGTCCTTGTTGCTGCAAGAGAATCCAGCTGTGTGTCCTGTGTGTCTCCCTGCAGAAAAAACCAACTCTTTCTAGAGCTAAAGTTAATTACAATCCCAGTGCAGTCAATTTTGTTCCTAAAATGAGTGAAGGCTCCTTAATATGTGCCTGAAAATGCAGTGGGAATTCAGAAGTGCTCCCTGAGTTCTGTATTCTTTGGTAAATTCTAAGTAGTCAGAGAGAAAGAGAAAAGAGTGAATGCCTTGTACAGCTCAATGGTGGAAACAGGTCTGTCCTCATAAATTCATTTTAGTGTATAGGGAGGACAGTGACTGCTCTTGGAAGAGTTGTTACTGCTGGGCAGTGCCAGAAGGCAATCTGAATATCTGTATCATTATTACATCTGCCTGAGGAAGTTACCTTTTATGGCCACTTGTAATCCAGGGCAACTCTAAAAGGAGCCTAAGACATTGTTTTAAAAGCTTTGGATCCAGTGGCAGGGATCCTGGACATGGGGGGAGGCAGCTGGCAGGTGGGACCTGATGAGCAGATTAGGGTTCCCCCAGAACATACCCATGGCTATTGAAGTAGGAACTTCATTACAAAAAACTCCAGGGAGCCAAGTACTCTGTTTCAGCCAGTGCGAAGTAATTTAATACATTTTCCAATATTCTGTGAGCAGGAATAATGTAACTGTAGTGCTCTTTCTTTTATCCCTGATATTCATCATGAAGATGAAAGCAATGATGTTGTGACTCAGCCAACTTGAACGAGCCTGACAGTTCGTCTCTCTGATGGGTTGGGACCAGGTTATGATATGGAGTCATTTACTCTTAGTTGGCTTTCAAGCCATAAGAGCTCCAGAAATGTCCCTGGTGAGGTAGGGATGAGGGTACTCAGCAAAAGCTGTTTCTTCTCTAAGTGACCAAAAAAAAAACCCAAAAAGCCCCAAAAAAACCATGAGAAGCTCCTTATTCCTGGTAGAAACATAACATCGACACAAAGAAGGTGGAGTGGGAAAAGTGCCTCATTCCAAAGTGTGTTTATCCATGATAAAGTGCTTCTATAAAAGGCATCTTGGGACTCTACGTTTATTCCCCCTCAATGACTTCTAGGCTGGGTTTGCTCTGTTTTCAAGGCAACAGTGGTGATACCATTTTTCCCTACTGCCAACCACATAAACTTAGCTGGGTTCTGGAAATAAAGCAGTGCTTTCTCCCTCACAACTGCTGCCTCCAGTAATATCCTGCAATCAGCACATGGGAAGCATCTTTATTGGTGATAGGTGAGCCTGCTTAGATCCTGATTCATCCCCCCCACAGTGACCTTACTCTGCTAAGGACAGTAAAAACCTGTCCCCCTGAACAAAATCAGAACGAATTTGCGCACATGCCGCCTTGAGAAAGGGATTGTTTTTCACTTTGACACAGTGGTAACTGTTGACTTTTCCTGGTTCCTGCACGTATTTAAAGATCACTGTAGTAGGAAGATGATCTGTGCCTATTTTGTGGTGAAGAAGAAGGAAAGCTCCTCTATGTATGTCTGTAGGTATTATTCCTCTTTTTGGAGGGTTGTATGGAATTCCCTCTTGTACAATACAGAATTCTTAGGCTGGGAAGTGCTGTGTCCTGAAGGCAGCAGCTTGGAGAGTGATTCTCAAAGGTGAGGCTGCAAAGGTGGCATTAGATTTCCATTTGTGCCTCTGAGATTTTGGGTGGATATTGGGGTCTTTAACAGTCTCATGGGGAAGGGAAGGAGAATGATCTCTTAAGGTTGTTTCTGATACAGTTCTAAATCCATTTTGTGCTTCTGAGTGCACTTTCTCCTGATTTTGCTCTGTTTTGGTTTGAGTAAGTTCCTTATATAGAACCACAAAATGGCTTAGGATGGAAGGTCCCTCTGTTGAGCATCAGTCCAAGCCTCTCCTCCAATTAGCCCAAGCCCTGAGTTAGGTTGGAGCCTTATCCAGTTGTGTTTTGATCATCTCCAAGGCAGATTTTTACCCAGCTGAGATGTCACAGCTTCTCTGCCCCTGTTAAGTGTTTGTCGTAAAGATTTTGATCCTTAAACTTGAGTTTCCCTGTCTGCAATTTGCCACCATTGCTCCTGTTTTGCAGTGCACCTCTGGGTACACAGCTCTCCCTTCTCTTGACCTTCCTCTTATGCTCTCACTAATGCAACTGGTGTGGTCTATCCTTGCTGCTGCAGGGGTGTGCTGCTGGCTCCTCTTCAACTTTCTGTCCACCAGAACCCCAGATCCTTCTCTGCAAAGCTGCCTCCTAACCAACCATGATAGTTTTCATACCCCTAATGACCGTCTCCAGCCCTTTCCCTTCCAGAGGTTCATAGGGCAAGAGAAAAGGACTGAATCCATCTGGATGAATATTAGGAAAAAAAAAAAAAAAAAATGAAGAGCCTTCAGTGAGGGATCTGTCACTGGTGCTGCCTTTTGTAGCTGCAGCGATGTTTTTCTCCTCCCTTAGTGTAGAGCTGCTGAAAACTTGCACAGTATCAGTTGTAACAGCAGCATTACAATTTGCAAACATGGTATGTTAAGCAGTCAGTGTGAAGCTGCACGCTGGAGTCTGAAGGTTCCTCCGCTGATTCCGGCTGAATCCTCGCAGGTGTCAGACTGTTCTTAGAGACTACGTTTCCATTAGATTAAATCCTTGCTTTTTCTGGGGAAGATCGCTTTCCTCGACAGACTGTTCCACTGATGCATAAACCCAGAGCTGGGAGACAGCTCCTAATTTTTAGATGGCCTTTGTTATTTCATAAATTCCATCAGTTCTTGGTAGTTTTGCTGTCTCTAGTAAAGTGTTTGCATCTTTCCAATATTTGGAGGCTGCTATAAAGTCCTCAGCATAGGTTATATTTAGTCCAAGAATATGTGTAATTGGCTGATTTAATCTCCCCTTGTTAGCCAGTTCTCTCCAACACTGAAATAATTTCTCATGCCTTTTTTTTGAGTTTCTTCTCTTATTCAATTTGTTATCCTCCCTTTCTGGGTCTGGGAGTACTCTGGAAAAACAATCACAAGTTAGCATTTTGCCTCTCATTTTTTCACCAGGACATTCATGCTGGTTATATTTCATCAGTGATTTAAGCTCTTAATTTTGCCTTTCCTGATGAAAGTGTGAGTGCAAGAGTGGTGCAATTACATCGGAAAGTGCCACAATGAATGGGGGACTTCTGGGACCAAAAGCCACGTCTTTAGCTCAGGCTGAAGTGGAGGAGGAACATACTACCTCCTGTTTTCCTCTGCTTTTGAGAAGCATGGCTTTTCCTATCTCAGCTTATCTAACACCGAGGACCGTCGGAGTTAAATCCCACAGACTGGCAAGGACTTTGGGGACAGAAAGGTCACAGATTTGCCTCCCCCCTTCTGTGAGGGGATGCTTAATGCATATTCCCTGTAGACTTTTCTGAGCAAGAGGTGTTCAAGGAACTTTGTGTCACCGAGGCAAATGAGCATGCTCCTCTAGTCCTCAGTGACAATACTGATGGAATTAGATGGGATGGGTGCTGAGTGATGAGGGAAGAAGATCTTGAGACTGATTAATTCAGAAGCCGTTCAAAATTCCTGAGGCTCTGAGAGATGACACAGGATCTGGTAGATAATGTGCCATCAACTTCAGTGTCACTGCTGGTACTCATGACAGTGCTTGGGATGCCGTGGGGTGCCGTGGGGTGCCTTTGTCCTCATGCACATGATCTCAATCACAGGCACCACTGGTACGACCCAAAAGAAACCCTGTTGTTGACAGCAACATTGCAGGGGCTGAGTGGAGTTTGCTCAGCCCTCCTTTGTCTATTTATTTCAAGCAAGCTGACAAAACGCTGTTAAGCAGATACCTGCATGGGAAGAGGACGTTTTTTGTGTTTGTGGGCTTTTTTTTTTTCTTTTTTTTCTTTTTTTTCTTCTTTTTTTTTTTTTTCCTTTTTTAAATTGAGCAAGAGACAAAGGAGGCAGAAGGCTCTTTTCCTAATTACACGGCGGAGACGGCGAGGTGGAGATCGCCTCGCGGGGGGGGAACAGCGGTTCCCGAGCTCCCCCCAGAGGCACGCAGGGATCCGGCTCCCTGCCCGCATCCCGCTCTGTGCCCGCATCCCGCTCTGTGCCGGCATCGCGCTCCGTGCCGGCATCCCGCTCCGTGCCGGGATCCAGCTCCCTGCCCGCATCCCGCTCTGTGCCCTCATCCCGCTCCCTGCCCGCATCCCGCTCTGTGCCGGCATCCTGCTCCGTGCCGGGATCCGGCTCCCTGCCCGCATCCCGCTCTGTGCCCGCATCCCGCTCTGTGCCGGCATCCCGCTCCGTGCCGGGATCCAGCTCCCTGCCCGCATCCCGCTCTGTGCCCTCATCCCGCTCCCTGCCCGCATCCTGCTCTGTGCACGCATCCCGCTCCCTGCCCGCATCCTGCTCTGTGCACGCATCCCGCTCCCTCCCCACACCGGCAGGCTCTCAAAGCCTCTTTGCTTATTTTTTCCACCTCTTTTCCCTCTCTTTCTCTTCCCAGTAAAGCCATAGGGAAACAAAGATTTTCTAATCTTCAGCACAAATGTGCTCCCTCCTCCATTTCCCCTCTCTATGGGTGCTTTGTAGGTTTTTTTTTTTTTTTTTTTTTTTTTTTTTTGGTAGATTATTTTGAGTTTTTTTTTTTTGCAGAATAAAGTGTTCATTACCACCTGCAATGCAAAAAAAAATACCTGCAGCCCCAGACTCTCTCTGGTCAACCAGTTATTAAATCTGTTATGGACTCTGGGATAACAGGAAAAAAGCCCCAACCAAACAAAAACCCAAACACATTTTGTTTGGAAGGAAATAAAACCCCTCAAACTGTACCTTAAACATTTTTGTCTGCTTTATTTTTGATGTTGGCTTTTGTAAGAGAAGCTTCACATTAAAAGAGATTTGCCGGTGGCTGAAAGTGTACCGACACTTGTCATTTAGGCTGCCTGGTTCAGCGCAAGCCATCACTGGAGGGAGGGTATAGAAGGCAGGAGGGACACTTGTGCTTAGTCCTTTTGTGCATCCTCCTGTTGGATGTTCCTATTAACTCTGGATTCCTGGCCAAACCAAACTCCCACTTCTTGGGAGTGCATTCTCATGTTTCTAGGTAACGCTTATTTCTGGCTGGGTTGTTAGGATTTCTTCAGGTTTGAGGGATGTGATTGATTAAGCCTGTATTTTTCTTTTGGTTTTGCTGCGGAATTTTGGATCCATTCCTCCTACCATCCCACTCCTCTTCCCTTCTTCCCCAAAAGGGTGGGTTATTTTGATAAAGAAAAATGAGCTGCAGAGAGTGGCAATATCATTTACACTGCGGTGTGGGGACTGTAGAGTCAGCCTTGAGGGTTTTTTCTGGGCAACCCAGTGGGTGCTGTGGAGGAGAGGGATGATGCAGCCACTGAACTGGTGTTTTGTAGGGGGTCTTCAAATTACGCGGGTTTCATGTGAAGGATTATAGGAGGAGGTGCAAATCCATTATCAGAACTCATCTCCCAGCCCGGTGTTACTGTGTTTGGTTAACATTAGAGTGATATTTAGATGGAGTCATTGGCCTTGCTGAGATGAAGGAGAAGAGAAAAATCTCTATGTTGGCAGCAGGGCCTTGGCCAAGTCCTGGTACATCAGTGAACAGAAAGCAAAGTGCAGCTGGGGATCTCTGGGGGTGTTAATTTATTTGTAAAGAACTCCCATTTCAGGATGGTGGCATTTTCCTTTCTCAGCTTCTATTTGCTTTGCCGTAGACACAGTCTTTCCTCCTTTTTAATGTGTTATGTATTCAGCCGGGACATGCACAGAGTGATGGATTTTCTATTGGATTTGTTTTTTGGCACCTGGGCTAGATTCTTACAATGGACTGTGTACTTACCAAGGTTTATTTTTTGGTATTTCCCTCTCCATTTCATGCAGTCTCACTGTACCTGTCCTGCTTGAGCACAGGCTTGGAATCTGTCACCCAATGTGATTTAAGCCACTTAAATGCTTTTAATGGCCAGGGAGTAGCATTGGGGAGATTTCTTCTTGTCCAGTGAGGAGTTTCTTCACTTGATAGTAAGTTGATTTAATCTAAATTTGAGGCAGAGTGGGAGCCAGTGTGAGACCATCTGTGGAGCCTGAGCTCAAGCTGTGATGAGTAACCCTGTCAGTGAAAATGTTCTCAGGACGCTTGCATGTTCCATGTGGCAAGCAGATATTTTCTGGTGGAGCTCCATGCTGTGTGTGCCACCCAAGGCAAATCTCCAAGATGCTCTCGGGAGGTTCTCTATCAGCATGAGATGAAAGAGTGGGGACATGATGTTTTCCCAATCAGTGGGAGCTGTGGAGGAATTTTGAGTGCTGGAGCATGTTCTTCAGCCACTACTTTTGATGTCAGTTCAGCCCCCTGAAAGCTGTGCCCGTGGGTCACTGCAGCTACTGGACAGCAGAATAATACTGGTGGACATCAGAGAGACTTTGACATCTGTTGCAGGAAAATATCTACTGGAGCAGAACTGATCTGAAATTGGCCGGTCTGGCATTTCTTACCCACTTCCTTCTCTGTAACCATGGAGCTCAGTGGGGATGAAGTTGGAGTGCCTTGCTTTTTCTTCTTTTAAGTATATTTTCTAAATTTTTGGTAAATTATAAAAAATTAACAGACTTTCAGGCAGTGATGTGTAAACAAGAAATAAATAGACTGTGGTGAAGTCATCCAAATTCATAATCAGCAATGCTGTGTTAGATTAAAAGGACAATGATACCAAGTAAAACCTTTTCAGTATGTGTGGATCTCATTCATGATACTATATTACCTTTAAAAAGTGCTGTTCATTAGGCAGTATCTAGTTACACTTGGCCTGTGTAATGACTGTGAAAAAAGACCCCAACTCCTGTACCTCATCGAATGTGTAGGTACAAATCATATTTTATTCTGGTTAAAAAATGATTAATAAAACAGGATAAGAAAATGGTGTTTTAATGCTTTTTATCTCAAAGACTGTAAAAAGCATAAAACTGTGAAAAATGCATATTTTAGATAGATACACTCTTCTAACTCAAGGAGGTTTTATACAAGAATTATGAGAAAAATATATGTTGAAGAACTACTTCTAAGTATGTAGTAAAAAATTACATGTTCAAAATGACAAAAGAATTCCATAGAAATGATGCAGAATCAAGGCTCAATTGGTATTTTGTTTGGATAATAATGTGGGTTTGTTGTTTTCTTGTGGTTTTTTGTGGGTTTTTTGTTTGTTTGTTTTGGGGTTTTTTTTGTTTTGGTTTTTTTGTTTTGGTTTTGTTTTGTTTTGGTTTTTGGTTTTTGGTTTTTTTGCTTTACAGACAATTAGACAATAAGTTTTCAGAAAAAGAAAGCAAAATTGAAGAACCACTGTGACATTCACATTCTGATGGAATTCACTTAAATAATCAATTCCCTTGTCTGAATCATTCAATTTTTCATCAACAGATTCATTTCTCTCCTTCTTCTCCTTTGATTTGACTATTCAGAAGTGCCACTACTTTATCATAATCATAAGAGACAATTTTTACTATCTTCAGCAGAACGATGTTTGGTGGGAAGAGGAAATTAAATAGTGAATCCTAGCAAAGACAAACAAAGAGGCTTGATATTTTTCTTTCTCTTTTTCCTTCTAGTAAGGGTGCTACTACAATATTAGGTGAAAATTATGATATGTTTGAAATTGAAACCAATCTTGCAGTTTGCTCTTTGAGTTAGGAGTATCAGTGAGTCGTGTTCTAACTTCCACCCCAAGTTCTCAATGGGAATCAGTCCTACACGTGGGATCAGTAGTCCTAGAAGTACCTGCACTGACACAGAATCTTAGAATATACTCAAGACTACCTCAACTATGAAAGGACTCATAAAAGCCATTGATTCCAGCTCCTTGCTCCTCGCAGGACTATCAAAAACTGAAGCATATGAGAAAGATCATTGTCCAGGCACTCCTTGAACTCCTTGAACTAGGTTGGTGCCATGACCACTTCCCTGGGAAACCTGTTCCACGACTGACCACCCCGCCAATGAAGAACCTTTTGGCTGCCAGGACTCACTGCTGACTCACATTCAATTTGCCACCAGCCTAAGTCTCTTTCTGCAGAGCAGCTCCCCAGCCTCTCATTCCCCAATTTATATTTACAATAATGATGGCTTCTTACACAAATGCGTTGTTACCTTATCTTCATTTTTGGCACTACCTGCCAAGCTCAGGAAGCCTTGCAGGCCTTACAACTGCATCCCATGGAGTCCTCTCTCAGGACTGCAGGACTAGGAAAGGAGACTGGGGGCAGCCAGAGCTGCTCTGTGCTCCAGTAAATCTGTCCCTCCCTATAAAAAGAGCCTCCTGCACCTGCAGCAAAATTTAAACTGGTTCTCAAAAGCTGAAAGGAAGAGGTTTCTCCTGGGAGCCTTGTGAGAAGTCAGAACTGCCAGAGTAGCCACACTGGTGTTGTCCTGCCTTTACCTTTCCCTCTATAAACATTTAGAGGGACAGGGAAACCTCGTTGAAAGGTCAGACTCTGACCTGACAGTCTGGTTCAGTGGGTAGATTTGGGATGGAAATCCTTCCCATTTAGCTCCTTCTTTCCTTTGTTTTATTGAGTCATTCCAGACAACTGGCTTAAAACTACTGCCTGTTTGCTTCTCTAACTGACAGTACCCACTGCCTGCCTTCCTGAATCCTTGCTGAAGATTGTTAATGGTGGAAGTGAAGAAATACCTCCAAAAGTGCTAATTGTTAACTCAAGTGAAGAAATGCTGTGGTGTGTACAGGGATTGTGCCCAATAATTTTGCATTTGGATGAGTTGGCCAGTGTCAAAATCTGCTGATGTTCAGACCAATTCACTCCAAGGCCCTGCTTAGCAGGGTTTATCAGCCACTGAGTTATGAGCCTGGGGTATTGTTACATGTTGCACAGTGAAGGCATTATATCTGCACCAGCAGAGCCTCTGTTAGCCAGGCAGGCTGGGTGTGATGCTGTGAGCTGCAGCCAAGCCCAATTACCACACGAGAATGCCTCTCCTGTTTGGAGCCTGCCAACCATTTCCTTTGCATATTAACGGTATTTATTCTATTAAGTGGCTTTTCCATCATGTCTCCAGCTCCCATTCCTCTGGTTGCATGGCTGTAAGCAGTGTCAGGTATGGACAGAGGTTGTTCGAGCTTGAAGGTGGGATTAATTGTTCTTTGAAGACAGGGCAGGGGTTTGGGATTTGGGGTTTTGACTGTACTCAGCAGCACCAACCACCTCTGTCATTTGCCTGGGGTAAGAGTAGCAAGGTTGGTCTGTCACCCTTTCCCCCAAAATTCTCTTCCTTACTCCCATCTTGCCCCAGATTTCTGCACAGTGCTCTCTGGAAGAGCTCCACTTGGCTCCTGAGCAGGGGAACCTGCACAGTCAGGTTTCTCTGTACCAGCCTTTCCAAGCCACTGTGAGGTGACCCCTGTGATGGGGCTTCTGCAGTCTCAGCCCTCTGGCTGCTGGTACAAAAGAGGGATTAGGCCCACAGCTGATCTCCCCTGGTAATCTGAGGCCAGACATGGTCTGTTCTTTCAAGAACAGTTGCTGTAAAGATTTTAAGGATGTTGTCACAGCTACACTTTCGGGCAAATGGAGCAGTTCATCTGCTTCAGGCTGTGAAGATTTAATTGAGCTCCAAGGGAAGGCTTGAAGCGGAATTAAATCTTTTGCTGATGGAGAGCAAGGTCTACTGTAAAGAAATTCTCCTGATCCTTGTCTTCCCTGAGCGCCGCCACACTAACCCAGGACCAGCGCTGACACAGTGCAGAGCAGAGTTGGTGCCGAGAAAGGGGCTGTTTACACTCATAGAGTTACTTCCTACACCCAAATAAATTATTTTATTCTCTGTTCAGCACGTGTAAAATATATTCAGAGCAACCAAATGTCATTTTTTAATTGCTGACACTCTGCAACTAGAGATTTTCAGGCTCTCAGTCGAAATGTCATAATAAGATTATTCCTTGTAATCGTGTAAGAAGAAACAGCATATGTGAGAGAGACAGACCAGGAGAGAATAGTTTATCTGTTTTCCTTATGACACATGTATTAATTTTGGAGCTGACTGTTGAGATCTGTAGTAGGACTGTACATTTTTTACTCCTGGATTTTACACTTGGATAAATAAATACTCAAGTTCTAGCATACTATGGATCTCAGGCCATTTTTTCAGTCTCCTTACTGCCAGAGGTACCTGGTTAGTCCATCTCTGTAAGGATTACACTTGGAGATCCTAAGGCACAAATCTTATGCCTGTTGCTTGGAGTCAATTCCCCTGGATTTCTGCTCAGTAAACACCTCTTAAAACGACTTTCAAAAATCGCCTTCAGCCCTGTGTTTCTTTTGGTAGGTTTGACAAAGACATCCTCAGCAGCCAGGAGTCCACTGTGGGATCCTCTGGAGATAGACAAATTTAGTCCTGAACCTCAGAGACCTCACAATATCTTTAAGAATATGTCCAAAAGTGCTTCCATGGAAGGAAACATTTTGCAGACTGTCATATGCTGCAGTGGGTTTGTCTGTGCTTTTTGGACAGGAGAATTTGGGTTCTGCTGCAAAACAGTGTTTTTGTTTAGGATCTGTAATGTAATGAAATATGTGAATATGGAAATACGGAAAATCCCTTAAAACCCTAAGAGGGTCAGATGTCTGAGTAAGGGGTAGAACTACAGGATACTGGTGGGCTGCAAACTTCTGAGAATATGAAAAATGTCATATTTTTTACTTAAAATAGAGAGGTGCTTGCTGAGAAGATACTTCTGCAATAACATGATTATTTTCATGGACTTCACAAGAATTCAGAGGGGTCTCCTGCTATCAGATCAGTTCATGAACATACCCCCAAACGTCATTGTTCTAGACTTCATGTATTTTTCACAAATCCTCCCTTTTTGTAATGTGCCTGAATGCATTTTTATTCAACCAGCCTGGGACCAACACTAAGGTGTCAGATGTGGTTAAAGTAGAGAAGAGTTATTATAGAATTCAACCTTGAACTGCCTGGGGTTACAGGAAAGCACAGAACAAGCCATGAATTATGGGGAAATAGATGTGAGGTGAGTGACAGGTAAAATTCTTGGAGGCTTTAGGATTCCAGGAAAAAGGGAAATGTGGAATGCACAGTGAGACAAAATTAGAGACCCTTCAGAGACACTAATAAATCTGATGGGTGTTGATTAGTGCAATGTTTGTGAGGAGCTTCCCATCTTTTGTGCAATCAAGGGAGAATCCTTTCTAAATCAGTGCATGATAACCTGGTTCTCACCTTGTACCATGATTTTCACAGGCACAAAAGGTGGTATAAGTCACAGAGCTGGTTTGTTTTAATAGCATTTTACCAATGTTCTGGACAGGAAAAAGTGAAAGCAGCCATCATGGCAAGGACAAAAACAAAGGTTTTTGTCCTTTGACTGGCATTTCATTTCACAGTCCCAGGTCTTAATTCTTTTGCTTTTCTCTGACATGACAAAATGAGAGAGTCTAGATCAGACATAGCTTAATCCATACCAAACCTTGAACCAAATCCAGTGCAAAAATGAACAGACTGGTGCCTGTGACTGAAGCTTGTGAATGCCTCACCCCTTCTGCTGAAATGGCTCTGGGAAGGGTTTTCCTCTCCCATTGGAGACCCAAAGCCCTGCTGTGCTGTAACTCCTCTTGGTGCTTTAGGTGTCACGTCAAATAACTCAGCATGGAGAGGACTGCTGGGGCTAAGGCTCTCTGTGACCTTGGTGAGGTGAATCCTCATGCGTGCTAATGTGAAAACGGCATCCAGTCCATATGTTCAGCCTTGCCTGTGGCTCTGGGAAGTGCCTGGGGTGGGTTCAGTATTAAAGTCATCCTCTGCCTCCTCGGGTAGAGGGAAGCTTGCCAGCACTGGAAGGGGAAATGTTAGCTGATGCTCCTGAGAGCAAGGACAGTCATGATTTTTCCTCCTCCCACCTAGGCTAGAAACTTGGAGAACCTTAGCACTTTTCTGTTTATCTTTGTTTAACAAGCACAGAGAAAGATTGATTTTGATTTAAATGTCAGATGACAGAATTATAAACTTGCCAACGTCTTGGGTGCCCTTTTATTCAAAAGAAGCATCTGTGCAAGAATTGGTACCCACAACAAAGCCAAAGTCTCAGCCAGCAAAATTAAAGTGACTCTAAGAAACTGGTAAATGCAAAGCACAAAGGTGCCTGAATCTGCTTCAGAAACTTCATCTTCTCTTGAAGCTGTAGGGTGAGGGAAAGAGAATTTTCTAATCCTCTGACTCACATACCAAATTGTTCTGCAGAGCCTGTGAGCCACAGGATGTACCATTGTCTCTAAGAGATGAAGGGATGGGAAGATTTAGGAATAGTTTACAGTGGGAAATGATGGTAGTTTCTTAGGGGCCAGTTGCTCATTTGGCCCTGCTGGGTAATCAAATGGGGCTGATCTTGAGTCCTGAGTAGTTTCAGGGGTCCTGTGTCTATTTGTGGTCTCCCCGATATATTGGAGAAAGTCCAGAGAAGGACCACAATTTTGATTCTCTCCTATGAGGAGGCTGAGAAAGCTGGAAGCTTGAGGTGAATCTCACCAAGGTGTATAAATACCAGAAGGGAAGATATGGAGAGGACAGAACCAGGCTCATTTCAGTAGTGCCCAGTGACCATAGGAGGGTCTATCTGAACATCGGGAAATACTTTTTTTACTGTGATACTGACAAAGTGCTGCCTGGGTGGTTGTGGGGTCTCCATCCTTGGAGATCTTCAAAAGCCAATGGAGCTGGCAGCTGGCTCGGGGTTGTCCTGTGAGGAGGGGAGGCAGGATGACCTGCAGAGGTCCCTTCCCACCTCCACCATTCTATGATTCTTTGTAAAACTAAGGGTTAAGTTTTGCAAAAGGAGTCATATCTACCTAACTCCAGGTGTGTATGACCACATCAATATTTTTCTGTATAAGAAGTCTCTGGTCGAGGATATCTCAGGTTCCAGAGCTCCACATGGAAACATGAAGATAGTCCAGACTACAAGACAAGGATGTGCAGGCTGGAGATGAGGTACAGGCTCTCTGAAGTGTTGTGTCACTGTGCTTTCTCCTGTGAATGGGCTTTGACAGAGGAGTTCCCTGCAGTGGGGGAACCTGCTGACATGCCAGGTTGGGCAGTGGCAATGTCCTTATCTGGGGGACAGACTCAACCTCCATCCCATGTGGACTTGTCTGGGGCTTTGCAGAGTACTCAAAATAGCAGCACAACATGTCTGACTCATTTTCTGCACCACTGAAACACTGTGCAGCGTTGCAGTTGACCCAGCAGTGGCCTAATAATATCTGCAATTCCAGTGATGTCTCCTGGAGAGATCTGAACTACTGATACTATGTAGTGCAGTGGAATAATGGGAAATGAGTTTTGATGGGAGGGTAACAGTGAAGATAAAAGTCCCTTCTAGGTCGAGAGGTTAATGCAGGCCAGGCCAGTGAAGTGTTGCTGGTGGAGGTGCTGATAGGCCATGGAAAATTCACAAGCTGACATCTTGAGCTGCTGTCAGACTGCAAAACTTTGACCTCAGTCCGCTAGGCCTGCCATGGCCAGACAGGGGACACTGAGTCTCTGCAGAAGATGAGGTTGTGTGCTGAGAGTCAGTCAGCTTTCCCTGCAGCGTTCTTCTAGGATCTGCTGATATCGGCATTGCACTTGGTGTCATCTCGAGTACGGCTGAGTGCCTGATCTGTTTGCTCTGAAAATGCAGAGCTGAGGCCTCACTGGAGGGTTGGCAGGAGGTTGGAGGCTGGCTGGTCTCTGTGCTGAGCTGTGGACTTCACTGGAAAAAATGAAAAATGCATCTAATCTTAAAAGGTCCTTAATCTATCCAATTTCTCATCAGGTAGGGGTCTCTGGCATAGCAGTGGTCTTATAACTGTTCAGCATTTCATCTCTTCATTGATGCTTTTCCTTCTTCATAAAATTGCCAAGTTTGCTTCTTTTTGTCTGAAGGAAAGGAATATTCTAGCTCTTCTTGATTAGGTGAATACTAACTTAAAGAGTTCAAAAATTCCTGTGATGGTACAGGTTTTATACCATGTGTCTTCTCTAAGCCCTAGGTGATGTGCCCAGTGGGAAACTTGGAGTCTCCCAACATCTCAGTCCCAAAGAGGAAAGACTGGTTTTAGCATCAGGCTAAGAATTATCTCAGCTGTGTCTTCCTCTCACTTCTGATCCTGACTTGCCCTGGTGGTTGAAGAGGTGCTTTTCTTCCCCTCCAAACCAGCTCACTGCCTCCCTGGTGTCAGAAGGTCTGGTTGCCTGGTTTTTATAGAAATTGGAAGTCCTCCAGTGAAAGATTCAGTGCTATTTCACTCCTTTAACAACCCCACCATCCCATGTGAGCTGTAACCCCCATGACAATCATATGTCAGTCTTATTTTGAACCTAATCTGGTTTAAATTTGCTTATACAAAAGCAGAGAGAAAGACATGAGGAGAGCTGACCACCCACATACCTACTTAGATTTCCAGTTTGAAGACAGTGTAAGTAAGTAAGTAAGTAAGTACCTGAGCAGGATCTTCAGAGCTTGGCCCCTGGGCAGCTCTTTTCTCCCTGAGGGAATGAAAGTAGCAGTAATGAGAGTTCCTTGTCTCACATCTCTGGGTCCACCTCTTCCTATGCTCTTGGAGACACAGGTTGTTCCCATCTCTCTGAGATCCAGCCCTCTCCACCATGCACTGTCATCTGTGCATCACCAAGCTGGGACACAAAAAGCCAAACCCAGACGATGATTTGGGGCCAAAGTTGGCAACTTAAACTTATTGGCACTGAGAATTTGGTGTCCTTCAACTGTGTGCAAGGCACTAGCAGGCACTAGCCCTGGAGATTTGGGCCGTGCTGCCTGACAGAAGGGTAAATAGGTGAAAATGATACAGCCCAAGCCAGCTGGGGTCTGATTAGTGGCCTCCAACCCTCATAATGGTCAGGCAGCTGTTTGTCTTGTGAAAGATGGAGCATCTGCTTGAAGGGTAAATCAGACTGCTGGTTGTGAGATATCCAGCTGAAAATTCTCCTAACACATGCTGATTGAGTATTGGCTAATAAAAGCGTGGATTGTCTGGCTCCTGTTGAGTTGTGCAGCCAGAAAACTCAAAGATTTTACTGGTGGAAGTCAGGGAAAAACTTGGGTATATAAAATAGCAATAAATCAGAGCCTGAAAGGTTTCAGATTTAATGGGGCAGTGAACAGCATGGAAACAGGACCAAGTATTTCCCCTTCTTCCATATTTCTTTCTCTCCCCCTCTCCCTTCAGCTTTTGTGCTTTGCCATAAGGGAGTACTGAGGGAGGCTGCACAACATCACTTTTCCTAAGATGAAGTCCCTAACTGCTGTGTTTTGTTCCATTCTGCAGCCACAAAATTTACGATAACAATAAATCAAATGTGGTAATATGCTCCCCAATTTATTGGTGAATTCATGTATAAAAATGAATGTGAAATACAACCTTCCTGCTGCTGACTTGGAGTGTTGTTGCAAGGCAGCCAGAAGCTGCAGATCCCTTTTGCATTGCAGTGGGGACCCCTCCTACTGGCTTCATTCATGCAGAGGTGATCAGGCTTCTCATTAAGCTTTGCAGGCTTCCAAGAGATGCATCATTTTCAAATTCATTTCCTGCTTGGGTTAATAAACACTTGATTCATCTCTTTCTTCCCAGTTTCAGACTGGTTGTGGTGACTCTAAATATTAGATTGTCAAGGTGAAAGGGGGGTGATCATGGGCACTACACAGACTGCAGAGGAGTTCAATTACTTGTTTGCATCAATCTTCACTCCAAAGCTGTGTTCATATTGGAAAGGGTTTGGGTGACAGGATGAGAAGAGATGTGTGGGAGGGAATCCCTTTCCTCTCCTGAGTTTTAATTTCTGAGTGTCATTGAACTATTCCCACAAGCAGAGCTCTGTGAGGCAGAGTGTTTCTGACACAGTGTCTCCTCTGCGAGTGCATCACATCAAAGCAACTAAAAGACTTTCCTGACACTGGGGCTTGCAGGTAATCCAGGATCCCATTTTGGAGAATTCTTTCCTTTTTTCCTCACACTTTGCCAACAGGATAATTAGAGGGGGAGGGCAACAGAGAGACTAAGAAAGGGAGCCAAAATCAATATGGCACTGGAACAAATTGGGATTTTAAGGCTGCTGCTCCGCAGGGGACACATTGTGGGCACTTCTCTCTTGTACCTCAGTGAAGCTGGCTGGGTGCAGCTTTGGTTCCTAAGGATCAGGCCCCAGAAAAGAGGCACAGATCAGGGCAGTGGGGAAAATCAAGGTGTTCTGAAAGAGCTGAGCAGTTCAATATCACATGGAAAATACACAACCATGCATCAAAAGCAGCTGGAGATACAGAATAATGCTGCAGATAAAATATTGGGCTTGGGTTTTTGTGACTGAGCTCTTGATTTCACCATGCTTTGCTTAATGTTATTTGCAAGTATGCTGAGAGCCCCAAAGGATTCGGGAAGATATCTTCCAGTCTTCAGTTTATCAATTTAAATTATTTTAAACCAATTTATAATTGATCAATGATTTTCCACTGTAGTTTGTTGCTTCTCTAATAAAATTGTTACAAAAGATTGTGGACACTGGGAACCAACTAGGAACCAACTATTAAAAGTAAAGACTAAAAGGAAATTATTTGCAAGTATCTTTAAGTCTATTTGCCAGGTGCTTATAAAAAATTCAATACATTTAAAGAAAATCAGGATGGTTCCCAAACATTCTGCTAACCAAAATGGGGCTTTATTCATAATAAATACTATTTATGATGAATAATTTGACTAGGGAGAACTGGAGAAAGGCCAATGTATCCATCTATTTAATACAAACTATGGGTGATCCAAAGAATCATAGACTTCTCAGTTTTATTTCAGTTGCTGAAAGAATAACTGAGAAATTTATTGAAGAACAGGCAGTAAAACACCAGGGCAAATATAAGTGGAAAGTAGCAAAACTCCTTGGATTTTAAGGGTAAAATCATGCATGCTTTCATTCACATCTTCCAGTCAAGGTAGGGATTACTCCTTTCACTGGCATTTCTGTATCTACTAAGATCATGAGCAGAGATGTGGGATTTCGGTCGGTGTAAGCAGAGCTTAGCTCATTGCCACCTAATCTTCGGTGATGTCTTAGAAGCTGCAGCACCTGAATGAAAATAATGTAATATGTCTGATGTTAATAACCCCTCAATTTCTTTGGGAAGATTAAGAGCAGAGCAGATAATGGATGACTGGCAAATACACTTAATTTAGATTTTCAAGATGCTTTTGCGAAAAACACATTACAAGAAGCTATTAATGGGATTTTGTGAGTGTAGAGGAAGAAGGAAGGCAGAGGCATAGCTCCAGCAGTGGTGAAGAGGAGGGACAGAAAGACAAGGGCCGAATTCAATTCTCAGCATGGGAAGAGGTTAATAACAAGTTCCACCCAGAATCAGGTTAATGAAGATTTGTGAGGAATAAAAACAACTCCATAAAATCCTAATAAACCATAAAAATTGCCAACATGAATTTCAGTATAACAAAGCAGAAGGCAGTGCTGCTCAGAAGGACTGATTTAAAGGTTTCGTACACGCTGATGATTTCTGCATTCAATTTAACCCTCTAGACATAGGGACATAATTGCTAGCAACTGAAAGAAGGGATTCATGCAGGACACAGCAGGGCTTGCAACAGTGAAAAGCTTGCTCAGCTGAGTTAAAGAACGGGTGGAGGAAGCTGTGTCCAATAATAATGACGTGTCTAATGACCCCCAGTGAACTAATGCTTCATCTGGGCCACCTGCTGTATCGAGTCTGATCACCCTTTTGTTGAGAAAAAGAATGGTAGAATCAAAGAATCATGAAATTGTTAAGGTTGGAAAAGACCTCTGAGAGCGCCGAGTCCACTGTTAACCCAGAAGTGCCAAGTCCCAACACTAAACCATGTCCCCAAGTGCCACGTCTACACATCTTTTAAATACCTCCAGGGGTGTTGACTCATTCATTGCCCTGGGCAGTCTTCCAATGCCTGACCACCCTTTCAGTAAAGAAATGTGTCTTAATACCCAACCTAAATCTTCCCTGGCACAGTTTGAGACTACATCCTCTTGTTCTGATATTTGTCAGGTGGAAGAAGAGACCAACCTACAACTACAACCTCCTGTCAGGGAGATGTAGAGAGTCAGAACATCTTTCCTGAGCATCCTTTACTCCAGGTGGAACAACCCCATCTCCCTCAGCTGCACCTCATCAGAGTTGTGCTCCAGACCCTTCCGAGCTCTGTTCCCTTCTCTGGACATGCTCCAGCACCTCAATGTCTTTCTTGTCCTGATGGGCCCAAAACTGAACCAAGAATTTGGGGTGTGGCCTCCCCAGTGCCCAGCACTGAGGGACAATCACCGCCCTGCTCCTGTTGGCCACACTATCGCTGACACAGAAGGCCAGAATGCCACCGGCCTCTTTGCCCACCTGGGCACAGGCTGGCTCACCTTGGGCCGTTCTCAGTCAGCTCCCCCAGATGCTTTCCTGCTGAGCAGCTTTCCTGCCACTCCGCCCCCAGCCTGGGCCACTGCAGCGCCTTCTCTGGACATGAGGGCAGGGCCCAGACCTTGCTCTTCTTGAACATCACCCCTCTAGCCTCACACCATCAGTCCAGCCTGTCCACATCCTCCCACAGAGCCTTCCTACCCTCCAGGACATTGACACTCCTGTCCAGCTGGATGCCATCTGTGAACTGACTGAAGGTGCCCTTGATCTCCTCATACAGATCACCAATAAATATATTAAACAAGACTGGCCCCGGCACTGAGCCCTGGGGACCAGGAACCAATAGTGAGTTGCTGCCAACTGGATGTATCACCGTCAGCCAGTTTTTACCCAGTGAAGACTATGCCCATCCAAGCCATGGGAATTCAGTTTCTGCAGGACTATGCTGTGGGAAATGGTGTCAGAGGCTTTACTAAAGTCCAGGTAGACACATCCACAGGCCTTCCCTCAGCCACCAGGAGGTCACTTGATCATAGAAGGAGATCAGGTTGGTCAAGCAGGACCTGCCTTTCATAAACCCATGCTGGCCAGGCCTGATCACCTGCTTGTCCTGTACATGTCACATGCTGGCACTCCAGATGGGATTCTCCATAATCTTTCCTGGCACAGAAGTCAGGTTGACAGGCCTGACGTTTCCTGGATCCTGCTTCTGCCCCTTCTCATAAATGGGCATCACATTTCTAACCTCTAGCAAACTGGGATCTCTCAGTTAGCCAGGATTGCTGAAAAATGATTAAAAGTGATTGGTAGTGCAAATAGGATAAAAAATGACAGTGGTCAGCAATGTAGTTTTTCTTTACAGGCTTGAGGGAAAATGTTGCAATTTAATCAATAGGGAAGATGATAAGTTAGAACTGATGTATTTTACAGGGTTAATACTCAAAGGGAAGAGCTTGTCTGCCACTTTCTGGGTTTGCTTTTTGTATTTTAATCCTTTTTATGGAGTGATGAGTACAGAGAACTACAAAGACAGTAAAAGACAGTTTGTTTCAGAAAGAAGAACTATTTAGAAGCTTCATTACAGAGGCTGCATTTTAAGTTTGTGGACCTCAGTGGGGGAAGTATTTCTTGGTGGCATCTATATGCTTTTGTAATGTATGCTCATATATGCTCATATATATATATATATGTATGCACATATAGATATATTTTAATTAAGGGTTTAGTACTTTCAGGATCTAGAATTTTACTGCTCTGAAGGAAAGGAAATGTCTGGGGCTGTGAGCATTCAAGGTACATACTGGTCTCAAACAAGGAGTGGAAAGGGATATCATGCTGTGGAAATACCACCTTGCTCACAAGTGCTGCTCTGCACATAATCACTTTCACTCTGCAGTGATTGTAACATTGGTTGTCTCTTTCCAAACTGCACAGGGTTCAGATTTGTTGGCAGTTTGGGGCTCTAGGTTAGGCTGTCTTGAAGTTGCCCAGTGTAGTGTCCCAGACCAATCTGGAATGCTTGGGCAGAGGTGTGAGGTTTTGCCTGTCTGTGACTGCAGTTTTTATTCAGTCTGAAGCATTTGAAACCGGGAATGAAACATGGCCAGATCTGTTCATTCCAGCTCTTGGGCAGTAAAACTCCAGATCTATTTTTTTTTTTAAGGGACTGTGAAGTGAAATCCCTGCAAAGCTGAAGAATGTAATGAGAAATTGCCTGTGACCTGGCACTCCTGTGTGTGATGACACAGGCTGGGATGTTGCTGTGCACACACATGTGCTGGTCTGGGAGAGACAGCAAGCTCCAGGCAGCTGTGAGGTGCTTGCTGATGGGTAGGACTGCTGCTATGAGTGAGATATCAGGGCCCTGTGCCATCAGCAGGGATCAGTTGCTGGAGAACTGAACATGTGCTCTCTATTGTTCTTTTTTTTCCTGAAGTCACTTAATGTGCATGTTAAGATGTGACCACCTGAGGCACCTGATCTGCCTGTTTCCAAGGGTGCTTGCTGGCCTAGCCCTACACTAGTTGGAGTCCTCCAGCTGGTGATGAGAAGTCACCTGCTGTCTTCTTGCCCTACCTCCTTTCTCTGCAGCACTCCTAATGGCAGAAGTAGCAAACAGGACAAGGAAGAGCTATCTGGATGCTAAGTAAGCACTTAAGACACTGATCAAATGTGACACAGGGATCACATCTCCTCTTTGCTTGAGAAGGCAGGGAAGTGCTCCAGCCTTCAATTATCACTGGGGAGCTGAGGAACAGAAAATTTCCTGGTCACACCATGAAGAAATTCAATGGCAGCAACTGATTCCAGCTTTCCTGGAGTCCAGCCCTGGCTGTAAAGCAGAAGCCTGACCCTTCAAAGAGGCTGTTTTTTCCCTTCCTGCCTGTTTGTCCCTGTGTGTCATTGCATCGTGCTTCAAATTAACATCCACATGCGCTGTGGACAGGTCAGGTGCTCCGGGGTGCTCTCTGGGGAATAAGCCTTACTTCAGGGCTTTTATGCAAATTCATATCAGGAATGAACCAAAAATAGTAATCCTTAGTCATGGGTAATTTGTAAAACGAATCAAGAACATTCTTTTCCAATGAATGATTCTCTTAATAATGATAAGGATTTTCTAATATCCCTACAGTAAGTTTTTAAAAGGCATCAGTCTCTCCTTTTAATAAATCCCCTTTGGAAATACTGTGTGTAATTAGAAAACCTTATGAAAAAAGGAGAGTCTGGTGGAAGGCAGTCACTGCTCTTCAGCCTTAATCACATCAAGATGGTTTTTGTCTGCAGATTTCACTTGTGTGGATGTGTGGCTCAGAGTTTTCCTTAGGGATGCACTGACTTGATGAGCTGTAATGACCATGTCAGTGACCCACAGAGGATGGGTCACTGGGAGATGATGGGGCATTTTGACACTGCACCTCTCCATCCACTCTGCTGCACCTTTGGGGCTTTCTGGGTTTCAGCCACAGGAGCCGGACAGGAAGCAGTGATTTTATACCCATCACAGAACACCTTGGAAACACCTTGGGCAGAGACTTTAAGCATACCCCTGGCCTTTGAACTACTCTGAAGGACAACTCTAAACTGCAGGAAATTGTGCAAAACCAGAAAGCCAGGGGAGGTAGCACTGGACCACACTGCCTTGCAGAGGTATTTCTTTGCTAATTGGACATAAAGCTGCTGTGGGCCTGCTGAATAAGCCTAGAAGAAAAAAGAGTAGTATAGACTGTCCTAGAGGCACTGTGTAGAGTCAGTGGAGGGATCCAGGAAACATCTGGCTGGAGATGTTTGCGTCAAAGTGCTTGGACTCTGAGAGGAGACATAACTGAGCCAGACCAGAGAGACATGAACAATCACATGTGCCACATGTGCCCTCACTGTCAGGAACGTAAAACTTTCAGCTAATATTGGTCTTTCTTTACTATCTCCTTGTCTTTCATTCTGCCAATCTAGAGGGGAAAAAAAGCATAGATTGTTTCCTTAGAGTGCTGACATTGTGAATGTTCAGTTCTATTTCAGGGAGGAGCAGTTACACCCAGGAGTTCCTGGCACTTTGATTCATACTTCTCCCATAGGATGCCCTGCCACCTGTTCAGTAGTTATTTTACCAACTTGTATTTGGTTAGTCAGAAGTAGGAAGGTGTGGAATTACCCAGAGAAAACCTTTATTCCTTTTTGGAATGCGTTTCACCAGGAATGGAGAGCTTGTCCCAACATGCAGTGCCTGAGACCCAGGGCCAAGGATGTAAAACTTCCTGCTCCTGCAGCATGATTGCACTAAATATCCACTGTGAGCAGCTGGGTTTGGCTTTCCTTCAGTTTTCAAGGTTTTCCCACAGACAGAAGCAAGATGCCTATATGGCAATGCAGCATTGGGGTTGAACCCTTGCTCTATGATAAAGTACAGTTCTCTCTTGCATTTACAAGAATGTGAACAAGAGAGACATGGCCTTGTGTTGCAGACCCATAACTGTGCGTTAGAGCTTCCCTTTGTGCCCCTGCTGAAGGGCAAGCAAGTTTCATGGTGATGTGAAGAGAAAGCTCCTTGTCTGAAAAGCTGATGATCTAGATAGACACCATTCAAAAGCAAGGGGTGTGAGGCCAGCCAACATCCAAACCAAGAGGTGAATGTGGAAATCTACTGCACTTCTAGCCTGTCCAGTGTTGATTGGATGTGGTCTCAGTGCTTGGATCACTGGAACTGGTAGTTTTTAACAAATAAGATATAGGAAACCTTACATAGCTTTAGTTTTTAATACATAGCTTTTTTTTATAGCTTTAGCTTTTAGCTAAAGCTAGCTTAAAAATGCATATGCCTGTGTTTAAAGGTGAAGGAAAGGTAAGTAGGTTATGGTTAAATCATGTGGTGTGATTGTTTTTATAAACATGGTTGTTTACTTTTCCTCCTAAAAGCGTGGGTGGTAGAACAGAGGAACTGTGGTGTATCTTGTAGCAGGAAAAGGGGTGGAGGCAGGCAGGCAGAAATATGTGATGGAGGCATGGAAATCTTTTAAACTCTATTTGTCGCTGGAGATGTGACATGAAACTGCTTCCTTCAACATCAGTGTACCAGGATGGTCATCCTCCTTCCCCATATCCCTTGGGACAACCCAACTGATGCTGCAGTTCTTTGCTGCAGCTAAACAGCAGCTGCTCCTTGGCTTTCTATGTGCTTCTCCGTGCTGCACAGAGCCTGTAGATCGTTCCTGGGCAGTGCCACGTTCTTGTCTCTGTCCTCGTGTGGCTCAGTTCCCCTGGCCTGGTATTGCTGTCCCTGGGGTTCACGTGGGCTCTCTGCCTGGGTCTTCTCTCCACCTGTTTTCTCCCTGCCTTTGACGAAGAGAACCTTTAACTAACAGAGTTTTTGGGGTAATTTGACTGAAAATTATCCTTTGATAATCCTGATTTGGATGTCATGCAAGATCCAAGGTGGTCCTGCAGAATGCAAGGGACAGTTATGTTGTTTGTGGGAGCTGTGGGTTAAGTATTGCATGGGCCTTAGAGTTGCAGAAGGTAAATGTCTGCCAAGGAATTCTTCCTATCCCTTCATCTAAATTTCATTCAGTACATGCTTTTTTACAGAGAAATTGTTCTGCAAACACTATAGAGAGCTGTAAGGTATTAAAATTGGATTGAGGTTAGCATCCTCCCACCTGGAAATCCAGGTGCTTTACTTATCATGACTTGAGCTCTCCTGAGCTTGGAGACAACCATAAAGTTTCTGTGAACATCCTTAAATAGCTGTTCTGCATGTATAAATGCTGCTCCTAATTTCCAGAGCAAGCAATATGTATTGCTGTACTTAGCTCTCTCTTTCCCTGGGTATTAATTACCCAATTCTTCTGCTGAAGAGCACAGCAGCAGGAGGGGCAGGGTTGGTGTTACGTATTTCTATCTGGTCAAATTCTCCTTCTCCATTTAGCAGAAGATGCAAGCGGGCAAGAGAGAAGAAATGCTGTGTGGGAGACAGAAGAAACAAAGGAAACTGTGTGTGGAAAATTGAAAAGACAGTAATGAGTTGTAGTCATGGGAGGTGTCCAGACGAGGTGGTGGAGGGGTAACATCACAATGTATCTATGTTCTTGAAATCCTCAGTGCTATCCTAGCAACTCTCATCACAGGGAAATAATTTCCCGGTGTGGAGTAGAGCAATTATTTTTAAGGCTACGCAAAAATCTAAGCTGTTTTCAGCTGGTGTGGAGTGGCATAACTGTGTGACCTCAGCTGAGCTCAGAGAATTCACTGCAGCCAAAGTCCTGGTTTATGCTCCTATTGCCTAAATGCCCCACAGGTTGGTTCTAGGTGGTGAAGACAGGGTGCTGCACCCAAGAGACATTTTAAGGGAAGCATGGATAACACAAAACTCACTCACCCTGCTAGGGTGCTGGAATTTAGCCAGCAGATGCTTATAAACAGGGCTGGACCTAGTTGTAGCTTTCCCCTTTATCCACATAGCACAGCTCCTCCCAGGAACCTCCTGAGCCTTGGGGTCAGCGCTACTTCTGAGGAGGAAAAGCTGCCAATTAAGGGGCTGGCTGCCTGATGTCCTTTTCTGCTTTATGTGTTGGCAGACTAATTGCAAAGTTGTCATCTTGGGGGAGAAAAAGGTGGAAAAGACAAATGGGGAAAGGCTGATTGGATTTTGCTCTCAGCCCAAGGAGGTGTATAGTTGGAGTGTGGAGTTTATTGGGAAATGGAGGCGTAACCCGGTGGCCTTGGAAATCAATAGGAAGCCTCCCACTGGCTTCAGTGCCTCTTTGTTCTAAGCAAACAGAAGATAGTAGAAGTAGGAAAACAAAATTATAACAAAGCTGCAGAATGCACATTTATCCTGGGCTCTGTGGAGCTGCAATTACCTGTCTAGGCCTGTGAAGAGACAAAAGAGTGATGTTTCTCTTAAGGGAAATGACTTAAACAAACAGACAAACAAACCAACCCAAATAATGCATTCAGGGGAATTGCATGGAGGAGTCTGCAAAGGCAGAGGATTAAAGTCTTGGTTCTGCCTTTGGAGTCCTACCCAAAACTGACTTTCAAATCAATGTAAAATAGTAAAATGAATGGAGGAGGCATCCATAGTTCTACAAGGAGATGGTAGATTCATTAGTCAGAAGGTAAAGGAAAATAAATAAAAAAACCCCTAAAAACCTCCTAGTGTAGAGTCAAAGAACTGAAATCTGTTAGAGCTGTATAGGAGGGAGCAAACCCAAGCTGGCAATAAATTAAAAACAAAAAGTGATAAAAACAGGTTGTCATGGGAGTCTTCAATCTACCTGGTTCTCTGTGAACGTATCTTATACCTGGTGCATTCTATAACTACAGTAAAAAATCAGAGTGGTCCATGATGTACAGGGAGGGGGTCGCTCTGCCTGAACAATGCCTGGTTACTATGGTGATAGGCACTATAGAAAGTGTTCATATGGAATCTGTGACAATTTGTAATCCTGTGGGGAGAGTGATGGTCTGAGAGGGTGTCTCTGCCACATGGACAGCCTCCAGAGAACACCCCTACAGGGACTAATGGGTCCTCACTGGAAACCTTTGATTCATACGCTGGATGAGTATATTTTAAGAGAAATAAAATGAGCTCTACACATGCAACCTCTGTAGCTTTGCTGGCTAGACTGCCTTAGAAACACCTGAGTAAATATATTGGATTCTGCATTCAGTGAGGCCTAGCAGGTATTTGAGCTTGTATCTGCTTTTAAGCAGCTAATTTCATATGTAGGTGATATTAAGGATCTTGAACAGCCAATGAACTGGGGTAGGCCTCGTGGAATCACCTAGTCCCCAGCTCAAGCAGGGCCAGCTAAACAGTGGTTCCAGAGTGCCACATCCAGATAGAAGTTAAATATCTCCAAATAAGGAGCAACTTGTTCTGGGGGTGCCAATTCTCATAGTAGATAAGTTCTTGTTAAAATGGCATTTCCAGTATGCCCCTTTGTGCCCATTGCCCTCTGAGTGAGCCCCACTGAGAAGAGTCTGTCTGTCTTCTTTGCATTCTCCTGTCAAATATTGATACACATAGATAAGATTCTCCCTGACTTTTATCTCCTTGAAAGCTGCACAGTCTCAGCTGTCCCAGCCTCTTCTTCCACATCAGATACTCCCATCCTTTATGGCCCTTCGCTGGACTCACTCCAGTACTTCCATGTCTCTCTCATATTGTGGAGCCCAGTCCTGGTGAGCTTGGCCACAGGCATTGTCCTTTGGACACCATCCACATTGTCCCTCAGAAAATGATCAAAGGAGGCAGGATCCAGACCTGTGTGTCCCAGCTCTCCTCTGTGACAGCCAGACCTTGCTTTCTAGCCAGGCTCAGAGATAGTTCCCCTCTCTGGCTTCTCTTCCTTGCTGCAGTGAAAGCCTGGTTGGAATGATTATCAGAAGTGGAAAAGTTGATGAGTCACTGTCTTTGTAGAGCAGTGCAATTTTGTGTGGGGCACTGCACTGATCTGCCCACCCATCTCGGGTGAAGATTTATTTATGGTGCTCTCCAAAGTGATACTGTAATATCCTTTCCTAGCCCACATTCCCACTGCTGCCTGCTCACTACGAGATTTCTTTCTTTTTTTTCCTCCACCCAATGCGTTAAATAAGATTATGGTGTATTGAGGTTGAAGGGAGCAGGATATTATTAGGATTTTTATCATCAAATTACTACTTTAAGCAATTTGGAAGTCTCTTATCAGTCATGTAGAGCACAATGTACTGGATCTGGCCTTGACATCCTCTCTCAGCACCAAGGCAAGACTCTGTGACCACCCAGAGGTTACCCAGGGTAGAGGTGGAAAACATTTTGGTGTGAACAGCTGCTGCTGATGCTGGCTGCTTTACTCTCAGGGAAGGTTCAGGGACATTGCATTTGTCTCAGTGAGGCATTTCCCCTGCTTGGTAAGTGCTTCACTAATGTACTCCTCTGCCAGGAGGCTTTTTTCAGTTTATGCTCATTCCACAAAGGAGAGCACATCTCCCCATGCCTCCTCACCTCCTTGCACTGCCCAGGGAGAGCTCCAGGGGCTGGAGGAAGCATCTGATGCCTGCGGGGAAATGTGAGTGCTTTGCCATCTTTTCTTCGATGCAGTGTGAGATAAGGGATCTGCTGAAGGGGTCTATGGAAGGTAGAACTGCTCATCCGCCACCTTCTCCTCATCTGTTGCAGACATGGAACAGAAACTTGACTCTGTTTAAATATGGTCAAGTCATATTTAATTTTGGTATGAAATTAGATTGTGTTTAGGCAAATTCAGCGGGTTGCCTGGCAGGGAACCTGGATTACTCTCAGCACTGATTAAGTTGCTAAGTGTAAGTGATAAAAAATTACCTTTCCTGTTCCAGAAGTTAAGTATCTCTATTTCTGATCATATAGCAATTTCATTCTATACCTCTCTTCTAATAAAACAATAATATTTGATAAAAGCAAAGGTGATAGGAATGCAGCAATGGGTTATGGATTCCCAAATACTGATACGTTTGTGTCCTGAAAACAGCTTTAAGATGGCAAAAAAAAGAGACTGTTTCTTTTCCCTGGTCAAAGCCAAGCACAGTTCTCCTAGTGCACTACCTAGAGCGTTGTTAGAGCAGCTGCTTCTGGTTTTCACTTTGGTGGCATCCCTGAAACTGTTCAAGGCCAGGCTGGATGGGGCTTTGAGCAACCTGGTCTAGTGGAAGGTGTCCCTGCCCTTGGCAGGTGTATTGAAACTAAATCGTCCTTAAGGACACTTCCAACCCCAAACCATTCTGTAAGTCTGCAGTGGGGTGGTGAATGCATGCAGTGGTGGTGATACTCCTTTCCTATGTTGAAATACTAAACTTTGACTTTTTATTTTGTCTCATGCCACCCTTCAGCCAGTTTTGACGGTCTGTTCAATCTTAACACTCAAAAATTAACTCTGAGACAGCAGTGAAGTGGTTAACAAGAAGGGCAGAGGAGCACAGTGATGGAGCTGAAAGGGAGATGAGACAGGATTATCCAGGACAAGTTTGTGTTTGCTGCAGGGGGATGAGTCAGTGGTGACGGTGGCTAATGTAGATTTCAAGATGCAATGGATTTTTTTCCAAGTGAGATTTTCAATGGAAAATATGGTTTAAATGTGGACTAATGTGAATGATACAACAGGGACAGTAAAGTGCATATGTTAAACTGGGCAGCTCTGCAGCAGCCACCCAGTGAAAGGATTGATGAGTTATTTATTGCAGATTATATGACAGGGAAAAAAATCTGGCTTATCAGAGGTCAGGGAAATTAAATGTTGTCCTCTTGTCATAGTAGGTGCTGAAATCGATCTGTTACCTCCTGTTACATCTTTTTGATGAGCAGGCAGAACAGCCTGTTGCTTGGTGAATGAGGTCAGGTTTTAGAGTTATAGCTGACTAATTTCTAGGCCAGCAAAAACATTTCTGTTTATGAATCTATCATAAAGTCTTAAAATTATTTGGGTTGGAAAGAACCTTAAAGTTCATCTAGTTCCAACCCCTTGCCATGGGCAGGGCACCTTCCACTAGGCCGGGTTTCTCAGAGCCCTATCCAACCTCGCCCTTGAACACTTCAAGGCGTGGGGCATCCACAACTCAATTTTGGAACATGAAATACTTTCTCCGTAGATAAAGAGTTTACCAGATAGAATACTGATTACCCATTATGGAAGTGTTTTTACATAAAGACAGCTTCTCAGTACTATCAGATAATTGTGCTACTAGAAGCATGTTAATGAAGCAGACCTGCCCTTTTTTGTTGTTGTTGTTTTTTGTTTTTGTTTGTTTGTTTGTTTGTTTGTTTGCTTATTTCATGGAAGTTTTGACTTCCATAGGTTTCAGAAGAGGTCACCCAGTTTACAGCCTAATGGGGCTTGATCCTTTTTACATGTCATTTAGTTCTGTGCCAATATGTGAATACTGTGTCTCTACTTCCCTGTGAAAATGTGACAGCACTTACCAAAGTCCAAAAACATGAGATGGGAATGTGTTAGCCCAGACAGGTGCTTAACATTCAGTCAGCAGTACTGCTCCCCAAACTCTTCTTATATCTTTAATGATGGAACTGTCCAAGGCCAGGCTAATGACAAGTGGACCACCTTGGTCTAGTGGAAGGTGTCCCTGCCCATGGCATGGAATTTGTAACAAGATGAACTGTAAGGCCCCCTCCAACCCAAATAATTTTGTGAATCTGTGATTCTGTGATAAAAGTTCACACACAGTCAGTGCTGCTGGTGATTGATTTAGCTGGCCCAAGTTTTCTAAAAGCAGGAAAATATATTTCCTCCTCTAGAAACAGTAGTTATTACTTTACCCATCTGCCAACATCTGTCAGTGTGTGCCAGTCACAGTTAGTGTGTTTTAATCCAAAGTATGCCACACTCTAGCACCCACAAAGCCTCAGGCTTAAAGGACCTTGGCCTGTGGCTTTTGGAGACCACTGCTAAACAAATGACTAAAAGTGACAGCATATATGCCATGGCCCTCTGTGGCTGTTAATGCCAATATTTGGCAGATTTTGGCAAGAATGCTGAGCATCAAGGGTTTTATCTTATGGCCCTTGATGTAGTAAGTGGCACAGACAGTGCTAAGAGGTACCTAAGCAGGTAGAGCTACAGAAAGATGACGAGAGCTTTTCCTGTGCAGAGGCAGAGTAGAAATCCAAATCTAACTTATGGTAACATACAGATAAGTTTTTGAGGGACTTTATGTGCAAACTGTTTGCTTTTCACTGGAGAGACATTTCTTCTGTTATAAAGAACCTGGTGGCTGGTGCCTGACAACAGTGTTCATTGCACTGGACTTAGAAAAATATTGCTTGTATATCAGCAAAGACTAAGGGCCCAAATCTGTTCCCACCAAGACAGCTGTGAGGTTACCAAGCAAAGAGCACTCAGCATTACAAAATGATTTGGTAAATCTGAGTGAGATGAGCAGTCACTGAGAGCAGCCTGAAGAACAGCACAGATGAGGCAAGCTGAGTGCAAGCTAGATAGATGCTGTTGCTTTGTGCAAGAGACAGTCATCTGGGGTCAGGACATGGGCAAAAAGCAAGGCTAACCAGCTTAGTAGGCAATTAGGCTGTGGCTGAATGGAAGAAAATGCTTGTGTGGTTTAAATGCCAGCAAAATTGTCAGATTTGGGTTCTGCCACAGGCTCTCAGACTCCTTCATTCACTGTCAATGCTCCCTCCTGCACAGCCTTATTCCTGCTTCAGAGCTGCTGAGATACAAGGGTTGGCTGTATGGGCAGTAAAATGTTTTACTGTAGACTTTGAGCTCATTGCAAAACCAGTCATGTCTTTGTTGAGAGAAGGACGCTGGTGGCAAGGCTGGTTCCTACAATGTCTATAGCTATGTATGCATATATATGCATGTATATGTGTTTATACAGCTATGAACATGGGTATGAATGTATGTGTAGCTGTAAAGTTGTCATCTCTGTCTCTGGTTACCACAGACTTGGAAGTGTTTTTTGGAGTTGGTGGAAGAGGCAGGAATAGGAATGTAGCTGTAGCCTCATCTTCTTCATCCTGATCTCTCGTGGCTGGCCATGGACAGAACATCTCTCGTGGCTGGCCATGGACAGAACATGGGGGAAGCTGCACCAGGGTCTCCACCAGGCTAAATGAAAAGCTGAGAGTGCCTGCTGTGTAAAAGCAAACTGTTGTAAAAATGGAGTTGGTGATCTCTTGGGTTGAGGAATTAGCCCATTGTGGTCCTCTAGCAGAATGGTGGTCCTTTTGGAATCCCCTGGAAAGTGACAAACCCCTATGGGGAAAATAGATCAATCATCTACTCAAAAGGCAGTTTTTGCCTCAAGGTTTTATGCCAAAGTATCTTAGTCAGTGTTCTGCATGTGAGGAGGTTCAGGGTTTGTCCATGCAAGCCCAGTGGCCAGAAAAGCTCAGGGGCCCTGGGGCCAGCACTGGTCTTCAGAAGCGGCCAGTTTTCCTGCAGCATCTTGGAGGGGCTGAAACCTTTTGGACAATGACCTCAGGAAACTCAAAGTCACTTGTGCTTGTCTTGTGTGCATGGAAAGCTCTCTAGGAGCACACAGCTTGCTGTGAAAAGGGGAGGGACAGATGGGAAAGAAAGCGGTGGGAGGGAGAAAATGGATAGGGCAAATGCAGGCCAGACTTGGAATCAGTGGTGGCCGAACCTGCTAGCCAGAACACCCCAGGAGGAAGCAGACATCATGCTCAGCCATCAAAACATCCTTGCTATCCCTTGCCAGACATTTCTCCCTGGAAAAACAAATAAAATAGGAAGCTGACTGATTTAATGTCATCCCAGGAACCTTCAGCACAGCGTAATCAGCATGCCATGACACAGGCTGACCTTCCCTACCCTGAGTCAGACTTTGTCTTCGCTTGGGTTGGAGTCCCTCTCTGAGACAGGCCAAAGAAGATCAGACTGCCAGGAGCCAGAGAGTGAAGGGCTTGACAGGCTGTGACAGCCGTGTCCTGCATGGCCGGGTGCCACAAGGAATAGGAATGTGACATGGCCTTCCAGATGAAACACAAGAAAATGTGAGAGCACTATCCCTGATTTGTCAGTCGGGAAGAGCTCTGGTGACGTGAGGAATGGGAGGTGACACCCCGTGGCACAGCCACTGTTAGGGGCTCATCCCTGACCTTCATCAGTGGGTGGTTATTTCCTATTGATCCCCTTGCCCACAGATGTATCTGAAAAGAGCTGCTAAATATGCTGAATTGTCTGTTTGCCTATAACAGCCAGTGAAATAGTAATTTTGGCAAAGAACAGGTTTTCAGGAAATCAATCACCTAAAATTCAACCTCCAGATGGGTAAAGTCCTGCAGATTCCAGTATAGTGCTTATGGTGCCTAACGTATTTCTTGTTTTGCGAATTGCTCTCTCCTCATTTTAATTATGACCACTTTCAAATGCAGCAAAGAATACCCTTTAAAACCCAGTCAGTCAGCTCTTTCCCATGCACCTTTCAAAAGTGGGCAATGAGGTCTCTGATCTCTACTTTGTACTTCCAGAGATCATGAAATCAGACTTGTGCTTAAATGGATTATATAGTTTTGCTCAGTGGCTTCATGTGGAGAGCAGAGGCTGTGAGCCAGGGTTTCTGGTTCCATGCACTGCCTGTTGGCAATGGCTGGGCTCTTCCACAGCATGTGACATGGCCACCTGTTTCATTATTTGGTAGGAAACTGGGGCTTCCTTTGAATACACCTTCCTAGAGGACTGTCCTGGATGCTTCCCACAGAGCTGGATTATTTCCTGTTTATTCCTTTCCTGTTTTCATTATATGCTTTATTCTTTAACTCTGCAGAATGCAACTGGAAAGGTGATACACAGATGAACTTAGAGGTTCCAGCTCATGTGTGAATCCCCCTGGACTCTTGGCATGACCTCCAGCTATGCTGTAGGTGCTGGGAAAGAAGTAGATGGCTTCAGACTGGGATATAAAATGTGCTACATGCCCTGCAGACACATGCAGAGTGGGGAGAAGAAATCACCAGTGCAGGCATTGGAAAGAAAAAAGGATAAGACTGAAGGTGTTGTACACTATTAAGAAAGGGAATTCCTCACTTATAGTTCTAGTGAGGGCAGATATTCAGACCTTCTTTTGTCATTACCATAAAAACCGCCCCCCGGATTACCAGGAAATGCACAAAAAACCCAGAGGGAAGGCACTGTAAAATACTAGTTAGGGGTTAAATCTGGAGAGCATGTCCAAGGGATGAGTTAAAGGGCTTGTGCTACCTAGCTTTAACAAAAATATAATGGGTGTAAAAACCAAAGAAAGGGGGGTTGGTGACTGACTTGAAATAAATTATTCTTATAATTTAGGCTTTTGTCTGAAGTGTACCATCTCTGAAGTTCATATATACATATGCAATTTATATCCTTTTCCTTTTTACCCTTTTTCAATGAATACTTGAACCTGCTGTACCCAAAGTGTTGCTGGGAAGCTGTTTCAGGGTTGGGGATCTCCATCTCCATCTAAATCACAAGAGATATTGTATCTATCAAATTTACTTCACAACATTGGAGATTTTTGTAAACACTTTCTCAAAAATATTTGACGTAATGGTTCTCCAGATCCAAATGAAGAAATGTCTGCTGTCTCCTCAGCAGTCACTTTAGCAACTTTAACCAAACAGCAGCTTTCTTGGTTTCCTATGGTGCCTGTTGTTATAATCAGTATGAAGGAGCTGTTGTATTCTAAATTTACAGGAAGCCACAAGTTCATGTGTTCATTCATTTATTTTTCATTCATGCACAGAGCAGGAGTCAGCCAACAGCTGTTGCACCATGATTCAAGGAGCAAGAGAACAGCAGCAAATCAGGGATTACAAATAAGTCCCTTGTGAACAAGAAGCAAAATTTCCAGGTAAACAAGTCAGAGACAGAAATATTGGTAATTGTTAAAAAAAGTAGTCCCTAACTAGGAAGTTGGTTTCATAAAGAGTCAGCCTGGAGCTCCAGAGAAATTTCCCAAGAAACAAAACCATTTTAAATCTGCAAATCTTGGAGTAGCTGTGACTTTGTCCTGAGATGGATAGGTCCAATGGTGACAAGAGACATTACATTTTCTTTTCTTTCCTCACTCATTTGATGTGCCTATTTATTCTTAGCCACAGTCATTTTCCCAATCTCTCTAATGCCCCGGGATCCATTTCTGCTCATTCTTCATTCTGTATTTATTTAATATGTGCAAGAAGAAGTTGGTTGATGAAACATACTACTGAACTGAATGAGGCCGTCAGAGGAGAAAATGGGTTTATTTTTCTCCTTAATGACAATTCAGATAAGTAGGCAATGACTCGGAGGATTTTGCATTGAGATCATGGAGTTATAGGCATTTCTCCTTCTATGGCTGCACCCAAAGCCTCATCCTTGGTCCTAAACATAGAATTGCAGAGTGATTGATGTTGAAAGGAACTCCAGTGGTATCATCTCCCTGCTCAAGTGGGGTCTTCTTGGAGCACTTTGCACAGTGAGGGACACTCGTGTGTGGTGTTCATGAGCTTTGGCCTCTGGGTACTGATGGTGCTATGCAGTGAGATGCGCTTGGGGCTTGGAACAAAATACAAACTTGATGTTCAGAGATCACGTTGATTCCCAGACCCACAAATGTCAATAGGAAAGAACCTCCCAAGCACCACACCTAAACCTGAACTAAACCACAGAGCCAAGCCCTTCCTCTCCATCTGGGTGGAGCTGATTGATGACATAAAAGGAGGCAGTATCCCTCTTCCCTAAGGCACAGGTTTGAGCACAGTGGTCTCCAAACTAGTAGCTGGAGAGGCAGGGCCACAAGTCCATGAGGATACAGAGGTGCTAGTGTCATGCTGGTGTGAAGACAGGCTTTGGCAGACATTCCATCTGCAGGCTCCATGAGCCACCCGCTGCAAAGGGGGGGTTGGTGGTTGGTCTTGTGGCCACCAGAGCAGGGCTTAACAAGCTACACAAGGTAAAGAAAAGCTACATCGTATTAAGACTCTCACACCTGGTTGTTGAAGAGGATCGTAATACACATCTGTAAGTCCCCAGATCTGTATATGGCTGAATCTGACATCCTTTACTGCTCAGCTTAACCTACAGACTTTGCAGGAGCAAGTATCAAGGAGTAAGATCTCCTTTCTGTCTAAGGACAGGATTTTTTCCTAATTTGGTTAATGCAAATTGCCCGTACTTCCTGATAAGCTGAATAACTGCAGTTGGGATCATCTTCATGGAAATTTCCATATGCCCCTTGCAGAGAAGCCAATAACCAGCTGTCAAGCAATGAACCTCAGCCCAAACATCCAACCAGGACAGTTGCAAAATGGGTGTGGAGGGAATGATGACTCCACATCCCCATCTGACTCCTGCCTCTGTGTGGTGACAGTGTTGCCGGGTTGCATGAGTGCTGGGGCTGCTGTGGAGTGGCTGCCCCACCCATGCAATAAGCTTCCAAGTGGAGATATGGGAACTGCTGCTCTCAGATTGCCCATTAATTCAGCCCAGTTATGGATAGAGAGGATGTCTGCTTCCTTTGGTCCTCATTCCTTTCAGTGCAGAGGTGAATGAAATGTTGTGATCACTTCTGGGATATCTTAGCTCCTCTTTTTTTCCCAGCAGTCTCTAAAGGTGGTCTTTCCTCCTTCAGCCCCAACAGAGTCCCCAGGGATGTCTGCAGGGTGAGCTTTGCTTTTGTTATCAGCTTCTCAGCATTAAAATGTGTTTAGAGCTTTGTTCTTTCATTCCTTGAAACATGGTATGGTGTCTCCTCTTTCCTTTCTGCTCCTCAGGGAGTAGTAGAGGTGGACTTGGAGTATTTAGAGCAGAAGTTTACAGTTATCTGATCTGTAGCATGTCATTCAGGAGTGTAGAAAGTAATTTTGTATTATTTTATTAAAAGTGCATTTTTTGGTAAAGGGGATCCTTAGCCAATAATCAAGTAAGAAGCGGCACATCATTAGAAAAACAATAAAGGATCAGACTAATGACTCTTAGGGCCTCATTTGCTCTCCAGTTAATTAAACAGACAACACAGATGCTACTGCTGTTAATAATATCATTCAATTACTGTGCTGCTAAGTATTATGATCCCTAGGAAACCATTACCCAGTACTGATTGAGAAGAGGAACTGTGAAGGGCTACTTAGGGGACAATAAACCATGTCTCTGTTGAAAAGGGGACTGGAAGCAGTTTTCTGGAGACACGAGGTGCTCGAGTACAAGTAGGTGCAAGGTTGTTCGAGGTGATGGAGGATTGGAAGAGGCGTCTGAAAAGTTACATTCCTACCCCAGGTGTGCTGATGAAACTTGGAGCAGCAGCTGGGGGTCACTGGAAGGCATTTTGTGAATAAATGGCAGGGGAGGAAGGCTTTTTGTTTGCAGAAAGAAGAGAGTGTGTGCTTATAGCAGCCAGGAGATGGATGGGAAATAAAAGAGAATTGGAAATGGAAATGAATGTATCTCAACACTCCAGAGTGTACTAAGCATCTCTCCAAGGGGAACAGGGAATATCATAAAAGCCTCATTGAGCAGTGCAGGTAAGAGAATCACTTCTCTGATATTTCCACTCATCTACTTTGAGAGTTAGTGAAAAATCCAAGGCTGGCAGGAGAAGACCTCATCTCAGCTGCTGGGACTTTATCAAACTCAGCTTTCCCATCCAGGCACTGCAGTGACAGGGACTATTAAGCTGAAGTACAGCCCGGCATGGTCCCAGGTGGCTCCCATTCATGGCACACACCTGCTTCCCTCAGCATCCGGGGAGGGCGATGCACAAAGCTGTGAGAGAGCAGAGGATGGGTGTTGAAAAAATCCTGAGCATTCCCCAGAGTCCTGATGTCTCTTCGCACCATTTCCCCAATGCCAATCTATTGTGTATCCCTCATTTTCCTCACAAGGACTAGAGGCTGGTCTTTTTATTTTCTTTCTTTTTCTTTTTCCCCTCTTTTTTTTTTTCCTTCTGTGTTTGCTCATGCAAAAGGAGATTTTGTAATGCTTGTATATACTGTGGTAGCAGCTGGAGACCCTGACCAAGCATGTAGGGAATCCTGAATGCTGTGATGCTCAAATGGACCATCATCAGTCTGGGATTAATGGGCTGTGTGTTCAATACATTCAGCTGTTCCCTGAGCCCTGGGAAATGCCTTGGGTCATGGCCATAATAGTTTAAGTAACATGAAGATATGCGTTGGAAAATGCTTGGCAGTAGCTCTATGTATGAAAACCTCTCCTGCATGTCTGCACTGATATTTTGAGCACAAGAAGAAGTTTAGGTCTGTGTCAGGCTTCTTTGTGTGCTCTCAGGGTAAGAGTGTGGATATGGGTGTTTGGGGGGTTCCATCTGTAAGGAGGTGTCTCAGTGGCAGGGCTGCACTGCCACATGGTGACACCAAGCTGCAGTTATTATACCTGGGTTTGCAGAGGGATCCTTTACTGAACTCTGCTGGAGCGCTGTGCCAAGATCGGGGTTTCAGCTTGTAAATTAAATGTTAAAAGAAAGTATGTTTGTGTGTGGATTCCCTCATGATACAAAATGATTCAACCCCAAACCAGTAAGAAGGGAGTCATACTCAATTCTGAAAGATGCTTGGGGGAATGTGGTTCATTTTCTTTAAAGCTCAATTAAAAACAAACAAACAAACAAAAAAACTTATGTAACTTTTAACCAAACATACGTTTATTCATTCAGGTTCTTCTTTTTCGCTAGATCAATAGAATCATAGGGACATTTAAGTTGGAAAAGACCTCTACCATTATTGAATTCAACCATTAACCCAACACTGTCAAGTCCCAACACTAAACCATGTCCCCAAGTGCCACATCTACACCTCCAAGCATGGTGACTCAACCACTGCCCTGGGCAGCCTCTTCAAAGGCCTGACCACCCTTTCAGTAAAGAAATGTGTCTTAATACCCAACCTAAACCCACCATGGTGCAGCTTGAGGCCACTTCCTTTCCTCGTGTCACTTATTAGTTGGAAGAAGAGACTGACCCCCACCTGGCTACAACCTCCTGTCAGGGAGATGTAGAGAGTCAGAACATCTTACCTGAGCATCCTTTACTCCAGGTGGAACAACCCCATCTCCCTCAGCTGCACCTCATCAGAGTTGTGCTCCAGACCCTTCCGAGCTCTGTTCCCTTCTCTGGACATGCTCCAGCACCTCAATGTCTTTCTTGTCCTGATGGGCCCAAAACTGAACCAAGAATTTGGGGTGTGGCCTCCCCAGTGCCCAGCACTGAGGGACAATCACCGCCCTGCTCCTCTTGGCCACACTATCGCTGACACAGAAGGCCAGAATGCCACCGGCCTCTTTGCCCACCTGGGCACATGCTGGCTCACCTTGGGCCGTTCTCAGTCAGCTCCCCCAGATGCTTTCCTGCTGAGCAGCTTTCCTGCCACTCCGCCCCCAGCCTGGGCCACTGCAGCGGCTTCTTGTAACTGAAGTGAAGGACCTGGAACTTGGCCCTGTTGAACCTTGTCATGGTTCAACCCCATGTGGCCACTAAGTACCACACCTTACTGCTCATTACCCCCAGCTCCTGCACCCCAGCAGGGAGGGGAATCAAGCGAAAAAGGTAAGCCTCATGGGCTGAGATAAGAACACTTTACTAATTGAAACAAAATAAAACATAATAATAACACTAATCATAAGAACAACTATAATAATAATAAACATTGCAACGAAGTTGCAATTATTACAATTGTAATTGTAATGAAATGGAGAGGAAGAGAGAAATAGCACTCAGTATAAACAAGTGATGCACAATAACATTTCTCACCACCCACTGAGTGATGCCCAGCCAGTGCCTGAGCAGCAACCAGTGCGTCACAGCCAATCTCCCCGAGTTAATAAATTGGGCATGATGTTCTGTGGTGTGGAATAGTCCCCTGGCCAATTCAGATCACCTGTCCTGGTTATGTTCCTTCCCAGATTCTTGTGCGCCTACTGCTGGCAGAGCAGGAAGCTGAAAGGTCCTTGACTTGGAAAAAACATTGTTTAACAACAACTGAAACATCAGCATGTTATCAACATTATTCTCATACTAAATCCAAAACCACAGCACTGTCCCAGCTATTAGAAAGAAAATGAACTCTATCCCAGCTGAAACAAGGACAGAACCTCATTCTGTGGGCCTCAACCCATCGATCCAGCCTGTCCAGATCCCTCTGCAGATCCTTCCTACCCTCCAGCACATCAACAATCCAGCCCAATGGGGTTTCATCTGCAAACCTACTGAAGTTACACTCAATCTCCTTGTCCAAATCATTGATCAAGATTTTAAACATGACTGGCCCCAGTTCTGAGCCTTGAGGAACCTTGCTAGTGACCAGATGCCAACTGGATGTGATTCCATTTAGCACTGCTCTCTGATCAATTTTTTACCCAGGAAAGAGCACACCTGTCCAAACTGTGATATATTATGCCCAAATATATATCATATATTATCTATTATATATGATTGCTGTGATGTGCTACATATTATATGTATATTATATATCTAATATACTATAATGTAATATTCCCCAAAAATTTCAAATGGCTTTAGTCCCACAGATACCTGCACTCCTCCCTCAAATTCAGAACGCAGAGACTCTTCTGCTTCCAGGAATTTTCATCATGACAAGGCAATTTGTATCTCTGCACTTCTGCCATGAGGAAGGTATGAAATTTGGAATACACCAGGATCTGAGACCTGACCATGCACCAGCCCTTGGGATATAACAGGGCCACAAAGACTGAGGCTAACCCCAGTCTGGTGGTGTTGCCAGGGTGCATGTTCCTTGGTCCAAGGCAGCGGCCAAGGTCAGTGCAGTGTGAGATTGAATCTCCCAGGATGTGTCCTAGCACTGATCAAACTCGGGCAGAGACAAGTTTAGACAGAAGGAGACAGTGCAGCAGTTTCAAAGGACATTTGAACTCAGTTCTGTGCTTAAAACATGGTAAAATGGTACTAACAGCAATCAGGAGAATTAAATGCAGGAACAGCCCAGGCCCTTGCAATTGCCACTGCTGAGAAAGGAGATTTACTGTGCATAAAATCATTCTCTGGGATGCTTTGATGAAAGCAAAGCATCTGCTTGTTTCCACACAATTTGTCTCTTTGTGGCAGCAGAACAGGAACCCCCTGGAAAGGGGCTGGCAGCCCCCCAAAGACACCTTCTGTATGCTCAGGGGTGCTTGGTGACCAGGCAAACTTCCCCAGTGCTCCAACTTCACTTTTTGGTGATTTCAGCATCAGACCCCTCCTTTTCTGCACACGTATTGATGGCTTGCTATCTGGCTCAACTTATCTCTGGCATCCTGCTTCTGTCCCAGTAATGGAAATATTAATTAAAATCAGCCCCACTGTGAGTAACTCCACATGTGTTTGCAGGGATAGGACCACTTTCCTGCAAGGCTTTGGCACTTCTGCCAGTTGCCCAACCGCTGTCCCTTGTCTGCAGCCTGCTGGGATCTGAGATTTCCTCATTTTCATGAGGGATTCCCTGTGGAGCATATTAATTAATCTCACCGAAGTACAATAAGAAACACACCTGCAATTTATTTTCTTTCTTTCTTTCTTTCTTTCTTTCTTTCTTTCTTTCTTTCTTTCTTTCTTTCTTTCTTTCTTTCTTTCTTTCTTTCTTTCTTTCTTTCTTTCTTTCTTTCTTTCTTTCTTTCTTTCTTTCTTTCTTTCTTTCTTTCTTTCTTTCTTTCTTTCTTTCTTTCTTTCTTTCTTTCTTTCTCTTTTATAGGGATATTTAGTTTATACATTTGAGAACATGGGGAGTTTTTCAGGACTTGTTACCAGCAATAATTAAATTTCTTTCTGCTGGAAACAAAAGCAACACTTTATTCTAATGTATAGCTCATACTCATCCTACCCTTGTTACCTAGCTGCTTTCTTTCCTTACGTATCTAAGGAGTCCTCTTCTGTTGTTTTAATGTTTCTTGGACCATTATCATATTATTCCTGCATATAAAAACTTGGACATGGATTTGTTGATATATCTTTTTCCCACTCCTCTTAAATGTCTCTGGCAATTCTTGCCTTACAATAAGTATTACTGTAATCTAGCAATGAGTTGCAAGATGTATTGCAATAAGCATTATTATTCTCTAATCTTGGTATTCTTTGTGAATTTGTCTTGGAGAAATTTCAAGCTTTTTTGTTACCATCTCTGCACTCTTAGTACCAAGTGACTCAGTCACTAATCCCTTTAATTCTTCACCCTTGTGCTTCAGAATTTAAGGACTTTGATACCTGTTTTTGCTTATCCTTCTTTTCATTTCAAGAATAGTAGTGGACATCTGATCAAACACTTTTCCATAGTGTCCTCACTGTTGATCTAAACCAAGTCTAAAATAAAATTACTTTTTGTGGGTTCTGATGCTAATTTAGGGGGAAAAATATCTATTGCCTATTACATCCATGAATATCTGAGCTAAAGTCTCACTCATAACAGTAATTCTTCACTTGCCACCTAGAAAAACGCAAAATGACACATTTCCCAGAATTTATCTTCCAAATGGTTTCCAAGAGATCTCATGTTATGTTTGGGTCCAGTAGCAGAGATCTGCAATGACTTCCTGTAAAATGAATTATATTCAGATGGATCCTGTTCTGCTATGTGCATGGTCTCATCTTTTAAATCCATATGAGGTACCATGTTATTCACCTTCTCTGCAGCTTTGTGGTTACTGCCTTTATTTCCCTCTCAGATCATATCCCTCAGCCCTGCATACTGACCATGTCATGTTCCTATTGTCACAAAAATACTCTTTCACAGCTGGTACCCGGAATTCTTGTTCTTCCAAGCACCTACATTGCATATCTGCCATTTTCAGTGGGCAAGGATCCCTCATCTTTTTATTTCCTTCTTACTTTCCCTTTTTTTCCTCTTTCTTCATATTCTCCTTTTTCTTTCTCCCCTCTTTGCTCTGTCCATTTAATATCATTTTTATACACTTTCCCATCTCATCTTATTTTGCTTTTTCCTCACCCTCCTTTTCCTTTTTCCTCTCTCACTGTGAAAAAAAACTTGCATGTTTTCATAATTCTATTTGTGCTTCTCTCACTACTTTATGTTAGCCTGCAAAAAGAGTAGCAGGGAATCATGCTTTAAAGGCAATTAACCTGTTCTTAGTCTATAAAATATGGAGCACTCTTGAACGCAGCGATTCTGTCTCTGCTCATGTCCTGGTGCTTCAGCAAGAGATGATGTGCACAGCCTGGGAAATGGAGGACAGTGTCTAAGAACTGATGAGGAATGGAGTGTGAGAAGAGGCTGGAAAATATTGAGGGTGGAAAGGGATAATGAGCAAAGAAAGTTAAGAAATTTGAGGGAGAACCATGATGGTCAGGATGGGGTAAGAACAGCCATTTGGGCACTCAAATGGTGCTGGGGATAGTGCCATGGCCAAGACAGTCCTGTGTTCTATTGCATCTATCGCTCCCTCCAACAGCAGCAAAGTGCCAGAGTCAGCTGCTGGCAAACTGCTTTGCTTAAATAACAAAACAACAACAACAACAAATTTATATACATAAGAAAAGGAAAATGAAGCAATGATGGGTTGGGCAATTAAACTAAAAGCATTTTAGAGTGTAATCCAGCTCTCTCTATCAATAATTCAGGAGGCCAAGATCAGTCTAATTGATTGAACACCTTCCACAGAAGTCAGCCACTAATAAGACAAATGAAATGTCTTTTTTATTGTCAAATCTCCATCTCAAATTTGCTCAGGCAAAATCCTGCAGGGCATTTCATTTGAGGAGCTTGAGTATTTTTTTTCTCTTGATGGAGATAAATTGAAGGCCAGCATCTGTTTTTAAAGAGCAGTAAATTAAGCCTGTCTGCTCCTTTGGCTGTGGGTGGGTGGAGAAGCGGAGCTGTGCTGAGCAGGACTCACACATAAACCCTGTGTGGGTTGTCAAAAGTTGAACCTGGTTCCCAGAGGATGTGTTTTCACTGTGTAATGATTTGAGTGCCTGGGACACTTGGCCTTGACAGACTCCAAGGAGTGCAGATCCTACTCTAAAGCTGGTGTCTCTCTTCTCCTTACCTCTAAAGAAGAACGTAATTAGGATCCCTGTTTCCCTGATGGTGATATTAATGCTTAACTTTTGACATGGTGCAGGTGTTTAGAAGGTGTTGAGCAATTGTTTAACTTTTTTAATTTTTGTGAGCAAACACCATCACAGGTTATGGGGGAAAAAATATGTGAGTAGAAACTGGTTTATATTTTATAGCTTTTCTCCAAAATCATGCCAAATGCAATGATTAAGGGGACATCTGTGAAGACAAAGTAGGACATGCCCAGAAATGTGCTTGATTTTGTTTCGTTTGGACTGTATTACTTAATGAGGGGGTGATTGCCCCAGCAGGATGGAGCTTGCGGACACCAGCTTCAGAACACCGCCAATCTCTAATCAAAAGCTGATTCCAAGAAGGGGTAAAACCTGAGCTACCACTGATGCACATACAAGTGCCTATCTTCAGGGTGTAAATCTGTGTGTGAGAAGGCTTCTTTAAGGCCAGATACTCACCAGTTATTCTAAAACACCCTCTTATGCACAGAGGCTCTGGGATTGGGTTTTTAGCCAATATAAATCAAAGTAGCTCCTTGGGGCATTCTGCTGACTTATATGAGCCAAAGATCCTGCCCTGGGGTGAAGAAAGAGCTCTGATTATGGTGTATGTGTGTATTTAATTAGGAAGGACTTCAAGCTGTGTTTGTGCTCTGGAGTCCCCACTGACTTAACCCAGCATGGCACAAGTAACCTTGTGAACAAACCCAAAATCTGGAGGTCTGGTAATGACTTTCCTCATTTGCTATTATGATATGTGCTTCCTCACAGCATAGATAAAAAAGAGGGGAAGGAGGCAAAGTGCCTCAGAGGTTTTGTTTTGCCTGTATTGCCTTTGAAATATTATATAATGTGTTTGAATACTTGATCTAACCAAGGAGTAGTTGTTTTACCTCCTAATTTAATAACTTCCTGATGTCTGTCTCCTCTTAGCTTTGCTGTACCTTGACTACACAAATTCCATTTAATTGTGTTCTTGTGGAAACTAAAGACCAGCAGCTTTGCCAAGAAGGGCTGATTTTATAATGCCCCACACCAGAATTGATGGCCGAGATAAGGCTGATGGTTTATAGTTGGCAATTATCATCACTGGAGAACTGTTGCATAGGGTGGTTACTCTTAAATGTTGTGCATTGCCTTTGAAGGCAGGTGTTTGCTGTAGTTAGAGGAGAATGAAAAAGGGGCAGATGGGAAAGAAAGACAGTGGGTGACAGAGAGGAAGAAAACAGAACTGAAGAAAGGTGATAAGAGCAAATGAAAACAAGTAGGGTGAAGACACGAAAACAGCAGTGGAGTGATCTATTGGTGGAGCAGGCAAGGAAGAGGAATGGGTATGGCCAAAAAAATGGGAGAAGTATGGAAGTGAAATTGAAAGGAACTGATGGGAGAATCAGGGCAGTGAGTACAGAAGCCTGAGATTCAATGAGTCAGAGACTTTTTTGTTGTTTTGAAGGAAATTTTCAGCTTCTGTCTTTAGGTCATGTCCCTGTCTGCCTGGTAAGAAAAGCAGCTTGATTACTCAGTAGCTGTGATGGTGCTTACTGGAGTCTTCTCCCTGGGACAGGTTCTTTGAAGCCGAGAGCTGGTCCTCTGCAGAAATAAATGAAACCTTGCCAGGTTTATAATGCTGCTGCTACACAGCCGGCGAGTCAGAGGTCTTCAGGACTCAGGAACAGCTTCAGACTCAGTGTGGGCACTTGAAGCTGCTGACAACAGCTCTATCAAACTGTTTATGGTTTTGCAAGACAAACTGAGACCCATGAATGAATGAGGTAGCAAGACTGAAAGTGAAGTTGTGACTTCCAAGAGTCGCAACCAACCAAGCAAGTGAATATAAAATAGCTATTGACCTGTGTTTGGTTTACATGTAAATATTTTGGCTGCAGGGGTGGCTTCTGTGAGAGAACATGGGAAGCTGTCCCCATGCTAGAGAGAGTCAGCTCCAGCCTCCAGCCAGCTCCAACACGGAGCCCACCATGGCTAAAGCTGAGCCCATCAGCAATGGTGGTGATATCTCCTGATGTAAGAAAGGGTAAAAAATGCCAGACAGCACCTGTGAGAGAGGAGTGAGAATATGAGAGAGGAACAACTCTGCAGACACCAAGGTCAGTGCAGAAGGATGGAGAGGAGGTGTTCCAGGTACTGGAGCTGAGATTCCCCTGATGCAGACCATGGATGTCCATGGGGGAGCAGAGATGCACCTGCAACCCTTGGAGAACCACCCCAGAGCAGATAACGCACCCTGAAGACTTTGGAGCACCCTGTGCTGGAGCCGAAGGATTTGCCCTGAAGGAAGATGTAGCCCTTGGCAGGCACACACAGGAGCAGGAATTCCTGGCAGGAACGGCAGCTCATGGAAAGGAGCCCATGCTGGAGCAGGTTTGCTGGCAGGACCTGTGGCCCATGGGGGACCCACATTGGAGCAGTCTGTTCCTGAAGGACTGTGCCCTGTGGAAAGCACCCACGTTATGGCAGTTCTTGGAGAATTGCAGCCCAGAGAAAGGACCCATGCTGGAGCAGTTTGGTAAGGACTATATCCCATGGGAGGGACCCTGTGCTGGAGAAAGGGCGTGAGTGTATGCAAGAGGGAGTGGCAGGGACAAAGTTTTATGGACTGACCACAACCCCCAATCCCCATCCCTCATGTCAAACTGGTAGAGGAGGAGGAGAGAGAAGGGTTGAGAATGAAGGACTGAAGCTGAGAATGGGAAGAAGGGAGAAGTAGGGATAAGGGGGTTTTGGTTTCGCCTTTTTTTTCTCACTGACCTCATCAGAGAGGAAAATGGCAACAAATTAAATAACTCTTCCTCAGGTTGAGTGTGTTTTGCCCATGAATGGTAACTGTTAATCAACCTGTCCCCATCCCAAGCCACAAATTTTTCAATCCTACTTTTTCTCCCTGTTCTATTGAGGAGAAGCAAGAAAGCAACTTTGTGGCCAGCCAAGGTCAACCCACCACATTATAATATATATTGATTCCCAGAAATATGCATTTGAGGCAACTTGACTTCCACAAAACTCTTCTAATTAACTTATTGATAGTCCAAAATTGAGCATGTGTTTGCAGCTCAAATCCCAGACTGATGAGTGTGAGATGATAAATAAGTCCCACTGTAAATACAAGCCCCTTGTAGATGCATAGGGCAAATGGAGGAACATTTTAGGTCTCCAGCAGACCCTCAGCAGTGCTGCTTCTTATTTATATAAGCTTCAAATTCTGCAAATGAAGCTGAAATAGTGACTTAAGTCACATCAGGAATAGTTCTGGAGGATATTTTATTCAAAGAAGTTCTAAATAGGATGAGAGGGAATGGCTTTAAACTGAAAGAAGGTAGATTAGATTGGATATTAGTAAGAAAGTTTTCACTGTGTGAGTGGTAAGGCACTGGAAGAGGTTGTCCAGAGAATCTGTGGATGGCTATCCCTGGAAGTGTGAAAGGCCAGGTTTGATGGGGTCCTGTGCAACCTGGTCTAGTGGAAGGTGTCCCTGACCATGACAGAGGATTGGAATGAGATGATCCCATTAGGGGGCCATTCTGTGATTTTATGAAATAACCCTTCTAAGCGGTTTTTCTCTTGTGTTGAATAGACCAATAGCTTCTCTCATTGCAAAGCCCGTTCTGGGGGGCGATATTAAACTCTTAGTCCAATCTGTATTCTTCATGACTGGGCCTTCTCCCTCTCTGGTATCCATACTTGGAAAGTGCAGATGGTAATTCTGTGTGTCAGAGCAGAATTGTGAATAGTTAGGGACCATCTCATGTGTCATTTATATAGCTCCTGACACTGCAGGGTCTTGGATCACAATGGAGGTTCTCAGGTATAAAAAACTGTGCAAATGATGTTTATGACTGCTCAGAAATCTTCCATGAAGTACTTTGTCAGTCTGATTTATTGAGCCACCTTGTATGTAGGAGTTCAGCGATGAAATAAAATGAAAAACACTGGTTATGATATTAAAATAATATAGTAGGTCATTGTTTTCCACCCAGCAGAAGATAAATGGTGAGGGGATTGAAGAAGTTTTTCTAAGTGAGTTCCCATTTCTTCCCACTCAGTTTGGCTATTCCCGTTGGCTGGGAATAGAAAACTGAAGTGATGGATGTCTCTGATTATTCCTAGTCAGGTGCATTAAATGGTGTCTCACTCTACTGCCTCCTGCAATCTTGATGCTTGCTGTGCTTTTCAGGGCTGGTGGGGAAAAGGTAGATGTCTGTAAACAATAAAGAAATAAAAGGGGAGGTGAAAGAGCTCAGATTGGTCTCAGCAAAATGATTTTCTGGGCACTGGAAATTTGTTGAGGAGTTTGAACAGATTCACTTTTAGAATAACTAATTGGGATATGTCTGTCAGCTTTGAGACTCGGTAGCACACATGAACCCCATCCTGCTTTTCATGGGTCATTTCATGGGAGAGATGCTTGCAGTATACGGAAAGTTTCTTTTTAGCATCTGTAATAAATCGCCAAGCCAAATTCAGTAAATCAAAATTTAGAATTTTATTTTGAGACTTAAACACAGTCTCCAGTAGCCACAATTAAAAGGGACAGTGTTGAATCCCGGGATTTCGGCACTGGGTAAACACGGTAGCCGACCCTGTCAGCCTGTTCACAAATTGGGTCCAATACCGCTGGTTTTTATACAGTCCTCCGCTGAGAGTGGACCGAGACCGTAAGACTCTTGCTTCGTGGTCGCTTTATTAGATATTCATGATCATGTCCGGGGTCCGTTGAATGGATTCTCAAAGCAGAACAATGTCATGATTGCCATGTCCGGAGAAGGTTTGGAAATGTTAACATCGGCTGGAACAGATAAGATATCGATCTGATCTAATTATTCGGTCGTCAGGGCACCCATCTCCCTTTTCAGTCCTTTTGTGCCTTCCAAAGTGGTTCCCTCATGTCCCTCTGTGCAGTTTTAGTCTCAGTTAACCCTATACACATCTTTAGGTTTACTGATCTTAAACCAAACTTAAAGTTTGGTATGGTATATTATTCCATTTTACAGTGAATCAATTACATATCATATTGCTTAACATGAATTAACTTTAGGACATATATCACAGCATCCATCTGTTTAATGCTACATGGAGCTTAGCTCACATGCTTGTCTCTGGTTAAATCATGGACTCATATCTACTTGAGTTACAGTGCTGTGAGTTCACAGACACCAAGAAAAATTACTCTATTTTCATCAGTGTAAGACAAAAGATCCTATGGATTTTTAGCTACAAACCAAGGACAGGTGGGTTTGAGATGCAGTACTTCATTTTGGGTTTTGTGTCAGTGCCGTGTACAAGAGCTGTCTTAAGTTGTATGAAATACAATTTGAATCCTGTACAAACGCAGTATTGAATTTCTGTGGCTCTGTATCTAAATTTGGGTTGTTGATGTACAAGAAAATTGAATTCAAGCTGGGAAGGTGCAAAATGCTATCAAAGTGACCCTGTCTAATGCAACAGACTAGCTGTGACTGGTTTATTCCTCCTTGGGAAAAACAAACAAACAAACCAGGCTGGTGAGATATGGCTGATCTTTATTAGTCTGTAGGAAAAGCAAACTGGGTGCGTTGCTGTTTGAGCTAAGAACTTTCATGAGAAGAACTGGACTTTGAAAAACTTTGGATTGAAAACAGTAAAACTTTTACCTGTAAGAGCAGTGAGTTTTGTGACAGCCTTACAGCTTGATTAGCAGAGATGGAAGCCCAAACTGAGGTGTACCTTTGTCTTTTTAGGAAGGAGATTTTCATGCACAATGAGCTCAATTTCTGGGTTTAATATCTCTTTGGCTCAATTTCCTGACTTTCCTTGGGCAGTACCTGATGGCTGGAGCAGCGTCCCATGGGAAATGGCCCCAAGGTCTCTATGCTCCTGGTGTGTCCTTGCTTCTGTGAGATCAAAGTTGCTATCAGAAAAATGTATGAGGTTGCTTCATTTGAAAGTGCCAGCCCAGTGAGTTAGGCTGGTGTAATTACCCTGATACAGCAATTCCAGCAAATCTTCCCATAGCCAAAGCTGAACAACAATGCAAAACTTTGACCTTCATGTTTTAGCTCAGCTCTTCTTTCTTCAAAGTACAAGGACAGATATGCCTCAAAGTTAGTACTGGCTCAGTGGAAAGCTGGACACAACAGTACCATTGGGCAATATATTTCCATTAACTTTCTTGGCCTCAGCTTCAAAATATGCTTTCTCAATCAGAATTGAACTTCTCCCTTCACAGAAGTTTTGATTGAAGGATTTCAAAGATATTTGACAGAACACACTTTAAAATTTGTAGAGGATAATTGTGGCATCTCTCTTTGCTTGTATTTTCAAGCATAATGTTTTTTTGGGAGGGAACAATAGCAAGAGAAAAAAAAAAAGTATGTTTTTAAAAGAAACTGAATCCAAAGCATTTGAACATTTTTTTATTTATTTATATTTAATGAAATCCATGAACTGCATTCAATGTCCAATCTATCTGTAAATCCACCTGAATCACTGCTCAGTATATATGTGATGTAATGGGGGAAATTATGACAGATTCCACTGATTTTTGCTGCTAAATCATTGAAGCCAGGTTTCAATTAATAAAACCACTGCAAAATTAGTGTGTGCAGGGAGAATAACCTTGGCCAAAACTGCAGCCAGCCAGATTCAGAAGATATGTTTGGGGATTATTTTCTTCAGAGAAGGGAACAATAAATGCTGTAGCTGATGTCAAGAAGTCTATGATTGCAAAGTTCTGGAAGCAGGAAAACTTGTGTTGTTCTGGCTAATTTCTTATTGTGGTAATTAGGGGAGGGAGAATCACAAGCAAAGGAGAGGGAAAAGGAATTTTTGGTTCTTCCACACTTGGCTGTTCACCTGCTGACACAGAGACTTCCCTGGAAGAAGCAATTTTGTATCTGTATAACTTTGTCTAAATCAGAGCTTTTTCTGGTTTAGTCAAATTTATATCTCTGAATTGATTTGCTGGCATGTTTTCTAGCTGGGACTGAACCTAAGCACAGTGGGAATAGCTAACCCTCCCTTTAGCTGCCCTTTAGGCTGAGGAAACTCCTGGTTTCTCAACAGCAGAAAGGAGAATCTGCTTAAAATACCATGGACCTATTAATATTTTTTAAAAGTTGGGAAAATACTCTTTTTTTATCTTTTGCATGGGAAAAATCTGCAGAAGAAACAGCACAAAATTGAAAAAGATACATGAGCAAACTCATGGCAATTTGTGCTCTTGTGTGTCTCTTAGCTGCATAAAGGGGAAAGTTGTAAAAGGAAAAATGCGATTACTTCAGTGCAAACACATCTGAACCACTTTCCTGAGTGTCACCCCACATCTCTTGCTGGGTGTGCTGTGTTTTACCAGACCAGCTCTGACAGAATTTGATGTCACATGGATTTATGAACACACATTTATGAACATTTACTCTGAACTGCACTGGACAGTGACATCACAACTTCAGAGGACGTGGGTGCTACGTTATTAATGATCTCAGTCACTGTGCTCTGTGCTGGCCTTTGATAATATTTGTTAAATAGGCTTTTTTGTTCAGATACAGCTTCTCAAGCCCTGGCAGTGTCAGACTGAGAGCTGAGAGCAGGATCCTGTTAACCCTGCAAAGACTCAGATCTGGTAGTTTGAAAAGAACTAACTCTTTGAATAAAGTGGAATCAGAAGTTTCTCATGCTTCTTTTTTATCATCACAACATAGAAGAAACCTATTAATTTTTGGTCTTTTGTTAAGACATGATTCCCTGTGCTTCTTCCCGATGTATTTCCCCCTGATCCCTCAGAGTACAGTCTGGATCATTCTGCCAGCTCTGCAGGTGGTGTGTCCTTCATCTTCCCCCCTCATGGAGAAGACTCAGATCATTGCCAATAAAATGTGGGCAACAAAAGTCAGTTATAGAAAACTCTTAAAATTGCCCAAGAAGTCAATTTATAGAGGTGAATAAGGAAAAAAATGCTTATTACAATCACATCTGTGGAATACAAAAAGCCCTTGTGATGTAAAGAAATTACAGCATCAGGAAAATCTTGCTATGCAGTGAGGACATAACATTATAGTGATGGTTGGTCACATCTACATATGCAAAAAAGGATATTTTGCAGTCCAGGCAACTGATAACCCTGATACCACAGTTCTGCAGCTAGAAGGGCTGTGCACAGCTCTAGAAAAGATCCTGAAAAGTTCTGAAGAGCAAGAGTGGTCTCAGACAAGCACAACAAAAGTGGTCATATAAGAGGCTGCTTCTAAAGACACAAAATCTGAATCGTATATTTACATATGTATATGTTGTAGAGTGCCTCCTGTCTTTCTTGCTGCAGGACTCTGCTTCCAAGAGCTCTGTTTATAACTAATGCTAACTAAGGAATGAAGCTGTGACTATCTCCAAGAACGGTAAAGGAGTGAGCAATGATGGAGAGAAATGGGCGTGTTGGATTGAGGGCTACAAAAGAACAGTGTGATAAAAGACAGCATAGAACAAGAAAAGTACAGGCTGTGTATCTAAAAAATAACTTCCTAATAGCTGGATCTACCAGACAGGGCAACAGTTTCCTAAGGGTGAGAGCAGAAACCCTGTTATTTCAATCATTTAAACAAAACTGGACAAAGCCCTGGAGAATATATTGTAAGGAAGAATCATATGCCATCCCCTGGGAATGGATAACATGACCTGATAAAGTCTTTTCCTAGTGGTTGTGATGATTCTCTTCAGATTGAGAACTTGTTCTGGGCACGATCTGTCTTGGGACTAGATATGATGTGAGCCTCAGGTCAGTCCTCTGATTGACTCAGAGAACCAAGCGGAGAGGAGGAAGGGGAGGAAAAGAGTTCAGGGACAGTCAAAAATAGACCTCATGGGAAAATATTGACTCAGAAGTCAACTGTCAACTGCTGCCCAGCTGGAAATCCAACACAGAGCTGCTGTTGGTTTTGGGAGGAGTCAGGAATGGTACACCAGACACAAATCTGGTATAACAGAATCACTGCTGTTTAAATGGTTATCTCCTCACAGAGCTGGAGAGGAACCTCTCCTCTCCTTCCAGCCTCTTTTCTGAAACAAAGGAAATTTTAGGGAAGAGCTGAGATACTGTTCTATGTGTACAAAATGAACTGGTGAGTGGTGGCATCCTTGATTTCTTGGGAGGTGGTAAACCAGGTGGAAATTACCTCAGCTACTGTTACCTTATTCAAAGGAACTGCCAGGGACTGCAGACAACTCCTATTCAAGCAGTAAAAATAGAGGCTGAGTTCAACAAGAGGAGGTTTGATATAATCAGATCTTCTCTGTCAGACAGATGAGCAGAAAGACTGGGATTACATTGGGCCATTTGAAGTTTTCCACTTCCTCTCATTTATTTTTTTTTGTAAACCCCTTTATAGCATAAATTTTAAACAGGAAAAAAAAGGGGGGGGGGGGGGGGATGGAATATTCACATTCAAAGGAAAAACAATAACAAACACAAGCAAATACAGAAGTCTCAATTTTATTTTAAAGCAACATTTCCCAAATTTTATCTTTTGCTAGAAACAAGATTCTCCTTGGTGAGCAGTGGTGGTCATGCCTGGTTTCCTGTGAACTCAAAAACATACCCAAGCTCTCTTGAGCCCTGATTTGCATTTTCATCCTTGCAGGCAGATAGATATCCCACCACAGGCTGTTTTATAAGGGGATGGAGACATCTTATTCCTGCAGTTGTCTCCCACCTTGCAGGACCTCCAGCTCCTCTTTCTTTCCAGTAATGGGCCAGAGAAGGAGCTGTTCCCAGCTGCAGCTGAGCTTGCACTATGTGTGTGTTGATTTTTAGGCCCTTTTATGTGTTTTCACAGATTGGCCAGATGGCAGGCCCAGCAGAACAGATCACTATCAAGTTCACATTACAGTTTCTTCTAAGTGGTGGAAATTGGTGAGCAGCTTCAAAGTTATCGTGGAGGAAAAACAGATGGGCAGAGAAACGGATATAGATGGCTCATCCTTACCAAGAAATGAGAAAAACACAGAACTAATTAGAAAAAGGAAAGTTTTTTATGCCTTGGTTTAAACTCATAAACCTATTCCATACTGCCATAACCCAGTGGGTATTTGAAAGGCCCAAATGTGACCAAATCCATGCTTTTGCCTTATGCAGAAACAATAGGTCTCAAAAGAGAGGAGCTGTGTCCTGCCGGGGTCTAAGTCCAGGCGGAATACAAGATCTTTTCCAGGGGAAGCAAAGAAGTCCCCAGGTCTTTCCATCTGGGGGAGTGTTGAAACCAGCTGGGAACAAGCTTCTGACAGGAGTGCTAAATAAGCAGCACCCCTAATTGCTCTGCCCCAAGGAACTGAATAGATCTGTGTCCTCACCTCTCCAGGGAGGTATCCAGCAGGAAAGAAGAGAGGCCATCCCTTGCACATGCTAGTGGTGGAGTCCAGGCAGGGAACAAGGAGGAAAGTGCAGTCTAAGCAGTCTGAGAACCTCTGAAACACAATTCTCCAACATGTCTCATGAACATGACCTTACTGAGAGCCTTGTAGGGACTGGGACACATTATTTACCTTGATCCTCTGAGAATCCAAAAGAAATCTCTTCAAGAGGGTTGACTTCTTACAGAGAACACCCAACTGTATTGCTTGTGATCTCCAGCTGAAACCAGCCAAACCAGAAGTCCTAAGTCCTACCCTGAACCAGAAATGAGCATGGTTGTGTTTCACCAAATTTCTGCCTTTGGATCCCTATATTTTCAGTCAGTGTGAGAAACATAACTGTCTTTCCAAGTGCCACCCACAAGAGGACTACCCAGAATGCTGTTACAGTTGATAGCTTTAGTTTCTGCTCCATGGCACTGTAAGAATTCAGGGCTGTGTTCTTAAGTAGTTGCCCAAGCACTCTTGGTACTATTCCTATAGTTGAATCTTCCAATGGAACACGGTTTAGCCACATCTGGTAATGGTCAGGGCTGGGAATTGATGCCAACAGGCATTTTGGCTGATGCAGAATATTCACCATGCCAGTGGTTACTGCATCCTGGTGTGGCTAGAAGAGAAGCTATGGGAAAAATTGCTAACACTAATGCTCCAGAGCAGGAGGTTCAGGTTCCATAAGGAAGGAGATAATGTAGGATGGCTGCCATAGAGGGAGTGAGAAAACATGGCAGAGAAATGAGTGGCAGCGGTAGTTATCAGTCTTATCAGCGCTGGATGAGTCTTTCAGGTCTGCTGCTGGCTGTGCTGATGGGCAGTAGATTCAACATCCCTGGTGAGCTCACAGGAACCACTGCAGAGGCAATTCCTGCGGCCAGACACTTGTCTGTCCCCACTCACCAAGTACATGAGTTGCCTTCCACCTGCAAGACTGGCTTTGGCTGTGTCTTCTCCTGCTGCTCAGCAGATCCCAGAGAACACAGAGAGAAACCATTTCCTCCCTTTCCTCCTCGTTTCCTTGCTGCATGTTGCCGGTGCCTGCCTCTCCCATTAGATCTGCTTTTGAAGCTGTTTTCCCTGAACATCTTGGAAGTTTGATTTCAAGATCAAGAAGAAAAGAAGTCTGTCCTTGTGGTGTGGAGAAAAAAAAACCAGTAGAAACCTGTTGCATCCCTGCCACCCAGAATAGGAGGTCTTCTGCAGGTTTGGTACAAAACAAAGCAGTGAGAGCAATCTTCAGGGTGGCATGACCTTACTTCTGCAGCCAGGACCTGGAAGCAGTTTTAACAGACCGGGGATGAGCCAGGATGAGAGGCCATGCCAAACTTCTTGAGAGATTTGGGATTTGAGGTTGCATCTGGGCACGTCAGATTCTTTTTCCTCTCCTGTGATGTCCTTGTCTTCACAATAGGAAATGATATTATCACATATGTGTGATAACATCATCTCCTGTTGTGATATTATCATGCTAGGTGTTCCTGTAGGGAGACATGTGCCATGCTTTGTCCTGACATTAGAGACTGTTGTTTGGGCATGGAAGGGAAGGATACCTTTGAGGATGGAAGGGAATGTGCAAACCTAAGAGAGATTGTTCAGCTGAAGTCCACAGTGAGATCGCTGACAAGGGAATAAAAGAAAAAAGAGGTCCTGGAGATGTTTGAGGAGAAAGGCAGCAGGATTCAGGGAGAGGGAGGAGGGAGCAATCAGCAGTGCCCATGTGCCAGGAGGGTGGTGCAGTTATACAGCAGCTCTCATCCAGGTAACAGCAGCTCTTGATTACCTTACAGGAGAAAGTCTTTATCCTGGTGAATGAGTTACTACCAGTTAGTTAGATGAAGTATCTTCCTGATCCCTCCTGAAAATCTCTTTCATCTGCACCACAAAGGCCATTTTGTTTCTTCTCCCTGATGAAAGCTGAAAGCACGAGCAACAAATCCAGCAGAAACACAGTCTGATCCTTGTGGCTGTTTCTCTGACGTAGGTGAATCTCTGAAGTGAAGTGTGTGACATCAGGAAGATGTTTTAATCTGAATTATACTTCACCATCTGAAGAACAGGTGCCATTATCCTCTCTTCATTATCTCCTTGCCTGGGCTGCTGCCAGCATGAGTAAGAAGGGTTTGAGTCACAGAGATGGAGAGGTTAATTCCTTTCCAGGGACTGCTGTCAGAGATGACCTGGCCCAAATGCCCATCACATTATGGGGATGAATGATGTGTAGATGAATGAGGGGAGAAACCTCCTTCTAAGAGAAATAAAGCATCCCTCATGAATAATCAAAGCATTGCTTTGAGATTCAAGACATCTAAGACTTGTTGCACATTGAATTCGAATGTGAATGAGGCTCAGCTGCTTTGCTGATACACTCTGGCCTGAGCACAACCTGTAACTAACTCACCACAGCTACAGTTTTTATTTTTTAACACTGGTCATGTACTTGGTCTGGTACCAATGCACTTCTAGAGACAAACCTATCTCAGTTACTGACAGAGCCCAATGTAGAAAAGCACTCAGAAAACCCATGCAAGCTCTATCTGTGCTACTAAGTGAAGCAGGACCTGTGTTTTGTAGGACACAGAGGCCAACAGAGATGACACACTGAGTGCCAGAAATAGATAAACACATGTACTGCACCAAGAAGGTGCTTAGTTCCATTGGATCCTGGCCACTGTTAACCTCCATGTGTGGCCAAGGCATGGACTTTGCCTAGGACAGTGCTGGTTAATCCAGGGGAAAACCATTATGGGCAGGGCTGATGATAGTGTGGACATCATGGGCTGCTTGTGGAATTCATCCCCAGAATCACAGAATTGTTAAGGTTATAAAAGACATTTAAGATCAAGTCCAATGGTTAACCCAGCACCAATACCATGTTTACCATTAAACCATGTCCTCAAGTGCAAAATTCCCATGTTTTCTGAACACTTGACTGCTTCACTGGGCAATCTGTTCTAATGCTTTACATTCCTTTTCATGATTTCCCCCCCCCTAATATCTAACCTAAAGCTCCCCTGGCAGAACTTGAGCCCAGTTTAGTTTGCTAGAGTAGATACTGTCTTGCAGTGCTGGAGATGGCTACTATGTAGATGCAACAAAGTGAATGCATTCAGGATTTTTTCCCATAGTATTTTCTTTTTGTTGTGGATTTACTTATTCTGAGCAGTCTGTATCATTACAATAACATGAATTTGTTTAAGACTCTTTTTGCCCTAGAAGCAAAATGTTATTTCAGGGAATTTCTGTTGGAGGACAGGACAGATGTTACAGACCTGTCTGTACCCTGCAGCTGAATGTGTTGCAGAAATCACTGATGTAGATCTAAGCAAGCTGCTCTGCCTGCATGAGGCTGCAAAGTGTCAGAGATACTTGCTTGGGGCCTGAATGCAACATGGCATTTTTGTGGATAAAATGTCTGTAAAACCATGAGTGACACAGAGAAGGGGAATGGGGACTGATTGTTCCTGGTCTCTTCCAAAGAGGAGGAGATACCTTTGCCACCAAATGATAGTAATGATAGTGAAATAAAGGAGCAATGGCAATATTTTTAGAGAACACGTGGTTGTTCTATGAACCTTCTTGCCACAGGATATTTAGGACATTGAAGGGACAATGTCCAAGCTCATGGAAGATAAATCAATTTTGTGTTACTAAACCCAGCAAAAACTGGCTTAGGAAATCCCTGAGCACCAAATAATGAAGCTGGGTACATGAATTCTTGGGGAAAACTCCGATGTAATTATAGCCTTCCTGTGCTCTTCCTCAGCCATCTGCTTGTGGTCACTGTTGGATTCAGGGTAGCTGTGCACAGAGTTCCTCTGCATGTTCTGGTTGTGGGCTTGTACACCAGGACAATGTCTCTTTACAACCCAGAGAAAAATACTGGGGCTATCCCCAGATGGACCTCATAGAGATTGTAATGACTAGTTTCTCACCGTGTCTCTTTCTGAAAGATACCATTCAAAAATAAACATTGAAGAAGGCTCTAAGTGGTTTTTCCTCAGACCTTTATAGCTACACTCTGGCAAACAAGAAAATAGAATTTCTATTTTCTTCTAGAATTACATGTAGGTGCACAGGTTCATTGAAAGTTTTTCATCAGAGAATGGATAACGCCTGGAAAAACCAAAGGCAGGGAAGACCCCAACAGAGTATTGATTTGGTGCCAGCCCTTACAGTGTGATTCTTTTCTTCCCTTGCCTACACCTTCCTGCAGTTCTGCTTGGTGTTTGTAGCCCAGCTGTTCCATGACTGGGAGGAGATAGATTTTGTGGTGTATTGGTGCTTCACAGGCCAAAACTGGAGTAACACTGAAACATGACATTTATTCGTGCCAAGCTATTTTTCTTGGTGCCAGCTCAGATGAGTTCTGTTGTGAAAGCCTAAGCAGCTGGGAGGGCTTTTGAAAGGGAGGGAGAGTACTAATGACATTACTTCCAATCAGGGTGAGAGATATTTAGACATTCCTTGAACATTCAAATGATGTCTTATTAAAAGTCAGACAAAACTGCTCTGTGGTCACATTGCTGTATTGTGGTACCCCAACAAACAAGTTACTATACTAGGGTAGGATGGGCAGTATTTGCCTGGGTGTGGTCCACTGTAAAGCTACATCTTTACCTTTCTCACTCGTATCTCAGCTCTGTTGGCTTGTTAAGGGATGCATTCCCTGTACCCAGTACTAAGGTCTTCTGTTCGATGTTTCTTCTTCACCACAGAAGAGAGAGGAGCCCTGATGTCATCATTAACGTTTCTGTTTTTCTTTAAGCCTTGTGTTTCTTCAGGATGACACAAAGTCATCTCTCTGTACACTGCTAAAGGGTAGTGGCATTCATGTAGAGGAAATCAGGAAGAATTTTGGTAGCTGGAATCCACTACCAAGGCAGTTGCTTCTGCTTTTGCCTTTACTTGATGCAAGTAAAACCCAACTACCTGGAGACTGACTCTGTGACCTGTGTCCTTTCCCAGCATTATTGCTCCTTTGTGCCCCTCTTCCAGAGGTTTGGTTTAGATTTGAAAAATACTGAATTTCAGAGAACATGCACTGCTGCAGTTTGTTTTCCATGTATTACTCTGTACAGGACTGGATAGATTCTGCAATGCTGAAGTAATGGAGAGTTAGGTCTGTCTTTGGTGTATTTTCACACCCCTCATTTCAGAGTGTTTAAAGCAATGGCTAGGGGGTCTATTCCTCAAAGCCATTTTGTATAGGATAAATATGTGACTCTAATCCTATATACATTAATCTATTAGTAGAGTGTTATCCCAGCTTCATGAATAAAGTCCTTTCTTGACCCCAGATTCAAGATGATAATACAGTAAGAGACATTTATCTGATATTCTGGAACGTGAATATGACTTGGGGACAAATGGAAGTCAGAATTTCTGGATTTTCTATCTACTTACGTAAACTGGAGGGAAACTAAAGCCTGTTGGTGCCTGTGCTTCTCTCTTTGTGAAACGGGTATGGATATATTTGTATTTTATGGGATATATAATTACAAAGTCTGTGACAAATCTTAGAAATTCAAGATAGAATTGAGATAGAGAGATAGAATGTAAGCACAAAATATTAATGTTTTATGATGTTCCTAAAGTGCTTCTTGGGGATATCTTTAATGAGAAGGACAAAGTGAGATTAAAAGAAACCTCTTGTCACCCCAAATGTTTTTTTTAGAACACAAAGTAAAAGTTTTTTCCACCAACTGCCATCTCTGCAACCATCTGGAAAATCGCATTTTCTGAAGCCTTCCTTCTCTATATCATCTGTAACTAAAGCTATAAAATAGGAAGATGTCCCTGGTTTAATTCACACCCTTGTAGTTTAAAAGCTGATCTTAGTAATGAGAGGCAATTATAGCCTTTATTGAGGGACAGTCAGGTGGAACTAACCCAGCATCAATCTGGTGAAGATACCTCCCTTTCCAGGTAATTTGGAAACTGCTTTTTATGATGAACAGATTACTTGGCTCAATAAAACAGGCAAATCTCTTTCCTTTATAACCTGGAAAAGAACCTCCTATTTTGAGTTCTGTGCTTCTTTTGTAAAGTGGTTTTTGCAACCCATCCATCAACAAATACCAACTGACCTAAGAATAAACCTGGTGCTTTTTGAAGGGGATTCTTGCTGGTTTTCTTGTTGCCTGGTGTTCATATTTTAGTTCTAGTACAAGTGCTGACTCTGAGATGCAGCCCCATCTTGAGAAGAAGGCAGAATTCTGAGGGCAGAATTCTGGGTTCTGTACCTCAGCACTGGTTCAGAGAAGGACATGGAAATGATCAAGGAAATGTGACTTCTGCTATGTGAGTTAAAAAGGCTGTGACTTCAGTTTAGACAGGAAAAAGCTGAGAGCAGAGATAAAGTTGAGTTTAGCTGAAAGCATGAAGGTGGTAGGTAAGGAAGATTTGGAACTTCAATCCTGTAACTAAGCTGTCTAGCTGAAACAAGGAGATATCCTTGAAATTAAAAGGTACCTTTTTTACATAGATAGTGAACTTCTGGAACGTGTTGCCACAGGAGGTGCGCAGTGTCAACAGTTTTGAAAAAGAATTGGACAAATTCTGAGCAGCAGACCTGAGTCTGAAGGTGATGGGCAGGGCTCCTCAGTGGTCCTGCCTCAGTGGTGTCTCACATCAGCTCTATCCTCCAGCTTCAGATCTGTAAGAGTGTGGGTCTGCTGAATGCCCTGTGTTTTATCTGCCAGCCATCTATGGGTATCCTGATATTTCAAGGGTCTGGTGTAAACTAGATGATTCTTTCTGGAAAACTGATTTCAACCCTCAATATCTCCAATGCAGGCACCTACTCCGGAGACAGTCACTCAAGGTGACTATCATGATTAGTGTATCTTCCTTTGGCTGTTTACAGGTGGTGGTCTGCCAGTGCTTTGGGTGTCTAAATTCTTCTGCAGTCAACAGATGTCTAGTCAGCCTAATGGGGGCCTAATGAACATGATCAATGAACAGACGGAATGGTCATTTCATCCTGCCAAACTTGGGATGGTCAGTGAAATAACTCACTACTGCCTGTTTTCATTGACTATAATGGGAATTTGGACACATAGAACACATGCAGATATATAAATATATAAATGTAGGCATATTAATCTTGAACGTAGACAATTATTGCTCTACAATCATAACAGAAATCTTGGGACAGAACTATTTCTGTCCCAAGATTTCTGTTATGATTGTAGAGCAATAATTGTCTCCTGAGAATAACTCACTGACATGTTTTAGACACCTCTGTGTACATGACAGAAACCGCCCTTGTGAAGTACATAGTTCTACTCACTGAGCGGAAAGGGACTCTAGATGGTGGTACCCACATGGTGAATGGACACGATGGCCAAGTGGGTCCCAGCCATCTCATTTTGGAGACTTTGGTACAGTCTCTTAAAATCTCAGCTGTAAGAATGTAGATTTTTAAAACAACGTAATCTGAATAGGTGTAATTATACTAAAACAGCCCCTTGCATATGGTTTGATTTACAATAAAGGGTTAGCCATGATTTTACCATCTGAAAACCATGCTGTGAAAAGTGGTACATCCTCTATCCTTGGATTAGTTTAACATCCTGATGAAATTGCCTCTTCCATACTTACAGTCAAAGCTGTAAAACTATGGCACAAGCTGGTAAGTTGTTTATTCTTCCAGTAAGTAAAGATAGAACGAGCATTAAATCCCTAAATTCCTATGGTGTTCCAACAATGAGTCACTTTCATTAGGAGAAAGGCTTATTCAGTATGGGAAAGTTTGAAAAGGGATTTCTTTTGCTGGTGGTCCTGTGGATGTTGCTAACTCCATGCTGTCAACAGACACAAAATTTGAATGCCATCACTACTCTGGTTCTGGGACAAGCAACACTGACTACTCTCAAAAACACTCTGGGAAAGTCCATCTATTTCCAAAGTTTCCACTTTTGCCTGTGACACTGAACAGACATGAAATTTCTACAGTTGTTCAATGTGATAAAACCTTATTTAGGAGACTCAATATTACTTGAGGTAGAATGGGTTGCACATTCTTTCATCTTTCTCACTCTCGCATGAATGATGTTGTTCTGTGCCTTATTTACTTCAGACACAGGGCATGAGTGAGGAGATATGGGAAGATGCAGTGTGCCTGAAGCTTTGGATCTGGCTCTGGCATCAGAGCAATTTGTGTGGCTTGCACGATGGGGGAACTGTAGCCATCACCTGCCCTGCTGACTGTTCTGTGTTTCCATCCCCCCTCCCAGGTTACGGACATGCTGCCCCAGGCACGGACGCGGGGAAGGCCTTCTGCATGTTCTACGCAGTCCTGGGGATCCCACTGACACTCGTCATGTTCCAGAGCCTGGGTGAGCGCATGAACACCTTCGTCAAGTACCTCTTGAAACGCATCAAAAAGTGCTGTGGCATGAGGAGCACCGAGGTCTCCATGGAAAACATGGTCACTGTGGGTTTCTTCTCCTGCATGGGGACACTCTGCATTGGAGCAGCAGCCTTTTCCCAGTACGAGGAATGGAGCTTTTTCCATGCTTACTATTACTGCTTTATAACATTGACTACGATAGGGTTTGGAGACTATGTGGCCCTGCAGACCAAAGGGGCCCTTCAAAAGAAGCCTCTCTACGTGGCTTTTAGCTTTATGTACATTCTAGTGGGGTTAACAGTCATTGGGGCATTTCTAAATCTGGTTGTTCTCAGGTTCTTGACCATGAACAGTGAGGATGAGAGGAGGGATGCTGAGGAACGGGCGTCCCTGGCAGGGAACCGCAACAGCATGATTATCCACATCCAAGAGGACTCCCAGCATGGTCGGCCACGGTACAAGGCCGAAGTAACAGACCTTCAGTCAGTTTGTTCCTGCATGTGTTACAGGTCCCACGAGTACACCAGCCGGGTGGTGTCCCACCAAAATTCGTTCAGCTCGAAGCTGAACCCCCAGTACTTTCACTCCATCTCTTACAAGATAGAGGAAATCTCGCCAAGCACATTAAAAAACAGCCTTTTCCCATCTCCTGTCAGCTCCATCTCACCTGGGTTGCACAGCTTTACAGATAACCACAGGCTGATGAAACGGCGAAAGTCCATTTAAAGGGATTTGTCTTATTTTGCTTTCCTTGTTTTTCCCAGTTCTTTGTTCTTTTGGGTTTTTTGTTCCCTGAGTGAGACGGAGCGAGGCCAAAGGGAGTAGAGCAAGCCAGTCCTCCTCTGAGACTCAGCTCTTCAGCATGAAGCATGGATTATTACTGTTCCAGCAAAGTATGCCTTACATTACCCCCTTGGTGGATGTCAGAGGATTCAAGGTGACGTGAAGTGGGTACCAAATCCAAAGTTGCACACACAGCTGGGAGCCTTCATGTGCCGCTGGCACTCCTGACCTAACAAACTCTCTTCCTCACGAGCAGGTTGCAGTGTGTGTGGGTGTGCCTGTGTGAGTGCCGGGTGCGTGTGTGTGAGTGTGCAGGTGCAATTCCACAACCAGTGCCATGTGACAAAATTTAAAGCATCAGGTATTATTTTTTCTTTTGCCCTTGAAGCAATTGTGTTCCAGCCTGCTTTTTTAGATTGCTTCCAAAAGGAACAGGGAGGGTGGGAGGGGAGCCAATTTGTTTTGTTTATTTTTTTTTTTTTTAGCAAGGCAAGCATGCGCCATAAGCAGTCAATATACCAGGTGTATCATGGTAAAATTTTTAACGCTAGATTTTAGATTGTATTAACATAAAAAAAAAAGGCAGGAGAAGTTGGGTCATTTTAGCTTGCCAGTTCAGAATTTAAAAAAAAAATAAAATAAAGCATGCACTTTGTAAAACTGGTATGCATAATAAAAACACAAGAAAAACTAGCAATGGAATTAATAATCAAAAGCAAATAATCATATTAATTTAACTATATTTAATTTTATCATTTTCAACTGTTCCAACAATTTGCTAACAGAGTTTCTAGGAAAAATTGGGAGAATTGTTGGAACAGGAGAGTGTATTTTGTTATTTTAATTTTATTTATAAATTATTATTGTTATTACTATTATTATTATTATTATTATTATTACTAATTTTATTTTGTGCAGTAATTTCCTGCATGAATAGTATTTATATTTTTTGGAATGCTTGGTTAAGATGGGTATAAATAGGAGGATGTATATTTTTTCTTATATAATAGTGACAGGGCATTCCTTGTTTTAAATAAAAAAAATAAAGATGATTGTCTCTAAATGCTTTTGATTTGTAAATAATGGAAAGCCTTTGTTGGTCTCAGGAAGAATTCAAGGGACAGTATCTTGTGTTTGGCTCACTGGGAACTTGTGAGATTAGATGTGATACTGCATTTTTTTGCTAGGCAAAGGCAAAATTCATTTAGCAGTAACAGGCAAAAATAGCTTTACTCCAGTGTTTGGAGGGTAACAGCGGGAGCAGTTGTGTTGGCAAGTTGTAGTGGAGGATGTTGAGACCATGTCATAGAGTTGTTCCTTGGACATTGTCCATCCCTCAGTTGTTCATCTGGACCAAACAGACTTTACAGAACTTAATTAGAGGCCTAATCCAGCTCCCTTTTAAGAGAATAGGAATTTTCAGTGATTACATGGTATATAGTGCTTTTGGATATTTATCTTTGATTTTACAAGGGTAGGACTGGGAGTTTTATGAACTTGCACCTTTTTCTCTGATTTAATTCTATCTTTGAAATTGCGTTCCATGTTAATTTGCCCTACAAAACCCATTTCTTTCTGGCACTAATCACCTCCTGCTGATTCTACCATTTTGTGCTCTCAGTGTAAAAGCAATAATCCTTTTTCTACCTTTAAAACTGGATGGTGTGTGCCCTGCTCTGAGCTCTATGTGCTGATGGATGTTGATACCCTCTGAAAGAGGCATCTATAAAGAGCATTAATAGGGAGAAATAAGGAGTGTCATTCCTCCTCTGTTGTCTTCTCCTTGGCTTTAAATTATTAACTATCAAATATGCTCATGTTCTCCACATCTGACTTTCAATAAGTAAATGACAAGCAAGTTATCCATGACTTTGACATCGTTACGCAGCTTCCTTTGGGTGTAGAAATTGCTGTGGCATGAAATCCTCCATTAAGATTGGTGAAGAACTAATAGGATTCTTAATCATTATGGATGAGGATGGACTTTTTCCAGAGTAATGTGTGGGGCATGCTGAGTGCATCAATGCTGTGCTGCCAGTACCATGTCCTAGGGCAAATGCAGAAGGATCAAAACAAGAATACCTAAAAAAGCAGTTTCAGGATGCATTAAACCACCTCAATGTTTGAAACCTCGAAGCTGCTTCCCCTGACAGCCCATAGGGTTCACAGTGCTCTCCTAATTCACTTTTTTTCATCTTTGCTCGTTATCCCAGAAGTGCAAATAAATGTATGTCTCTTTTCCTGCTATAGAAATAAGAAGTATGCCTGAAATATGCACCTCTATATCATGTACAACTGCTGGGTGTATTTGACACTGGAAAGAAGCAGGAAAATTTTGCGGTTTTGCAGAATTTGAGTTGAATTCTGTGCCTGGGAAAGGAGAATTTTGATAAAAGGACTTTTAGCAAAACCTTTAAAAAGAAAACAGCAGTTGCACCTTATAAAACATTGCATAGATTTTTTTTCTCTTTTCCTTTAAGAAAAGAAGAAACTATTATTTCTACTGCATATAAACATCATCTTTAAATGTCCTATAAAAGTTGTTGAACTGGAGGGGTTGAAAACATTACATACTCTACCTGATTTGTTACTAAATCTTCCCTCTGGAACCATAAATGAAGAGTAAATTTTAATACACGGGGTGTTTAACCTGGGAAGAAACTTACCTCATCATGTCATGGGTTATCTGCCACTTGCATTAAAAATCAATGGCTTTGTAGTAGCTCTGCTTTAGCTTAGTTGAAGTTGTAGATGTAGTTGAAGAAACCTGTGTAAGTTGATATGAAGGGGCCAGACTAGATGCCCGTAGCCATGCTTTTAAATTTAAAAGCTATAATGACTGTATATGTGGGAAAGTGTTTCGCTTGAATGTATCTGCATTCCTTGGGATTTTCAAATGTGCTTACTTATTTTATTTTCTGTCTGAAGACCCCACAATTCTGTCCAACCTGTATTTTTTGCCACACATGGGATTTTGAAGCAGCAGGATGTTTCATTTGCAAGGAAACTCTCGCAGGACTTTGCTTTGTGAGCAGCTAGACACAAGAACTGTCATAATTGCACATCAGAACATGAGGCAAAATCTGCCTCCCTTTAGCTGTTTTCATGGTTCTTGACTGATGTGTGAATAATGGCTTGGGCTGTCTTGGACTGGAACAGACTGAATCATGAAAGGGAAGCTTTTGTCCAAGGTTAATCCCAGTTTTTCAGTTAAACATGAAAAATCAATCATTGAAAGGTGAGCTGACTTTTGTCAGTTCTGTCTCTGACTTCTTATTGCCCTACATGTTTTCTTTTCACAGCACTGCTTTTTACAGAATATTTTTGCTAGTACATTATTGGGTTTATTCCACTTAAGATATTATCTCTGTCAGAACAACTTCTCTTGTTCGCTGCTCGCTCTTTTGGAATTCAGCTACGAGCAGGTAGTAGTGGTGCTGCTTATGACTAGACATCCTAATGTGTGCTATCACTTTGTGATGCACTCTCATTCCCCAGAGTCTCATTTCCCCTACCCTTCCCTATTATTAAGCATTAGAAATAATAATAATAAATCAGATTAGTCTATTTATGTCACACTAATGTGCTCTTCATCAAAACAACACAAATTTAGCTCCCTGCTGTCAACTTTGATTATATAACAACCCTATTATCCTATAATATTTCATATTATCATCAAAGGGAAAAATCAGTTTGATCAGTGAAGCACCAAAATAGCTTTGACTGAGCATGCTGTGATATGGAAACAAGAGGAAACTTAATAGAACAATGCAGGCACAAGTCCCCACTTGGTCTTCATTACCATGTAAGAATATTGTGACTGATCTAACAGGCATTGCTTTGCCAGAACCTTGTACATGCACCTGCTTTGCAGGGATGCCTGTGGTGGGGCAGCCCTAGAAGGGGTGTTTGGATATTCCTTCAAGAGTCCAAAATAGCTTCTTGATTGTTAATGAATGGAGAAGATGTACAGTGACCTTCAGCAATAAACTTCTGTTTGAACTCTCCGTAACAGCTCATTAGGATGAAAGAGACATAATTAAAAAAAAAAAAAAAGAAAGAAAGAAAAAAGAGAAAAAGAGAAAGAGAAAAAAGAAAAAGAAAAAAAAAAGAGAAAAAGAGAAAACAAAAACGAAAAAGAAAAAAAGGAAGTGACCAAGGTAATATACTGTATTGTACATTTTCTCATTAGTTCCCTAGTGCTTTGATCAATGAAATGTCAGGGCAGTAATCAAGATTATTGTGAATCTGACCTAAGTAAGTTAATTCCTTTTTTTTTCTTTGACAGATTTGGAAGTTTTTGTTAAGGAAAAAATAAAGCTTGATTTGTTGCTAAAAGCTTAAAAAGGTGCAGTCAGTGAAACTAAGATGGAGCATGAAAATGTTCCAAAACTATTTGGTGTGTGCAGAACAGAGGGCAGAGGTTTAGGTAGAAGTAGATTTCAGCTGAAGTTTATGTCCTCATTTAGCTTTATGTAATATTCCCGTTAATATTAAGATGTAATTAAGGCAGTCATTTAAAATCCTTATGAGGAAGCCAGATGAGAGAGATGTGTTGGAGTGTGTCCATTACACTAATGTTATGGACTTTTTCATGCATATTTCAACAAGACACTATTACTGACTGGAATATTGCACAAATTACAATGAGAATTGCACCACTTCTACTTTCATCAACCAGAAATGTGTAACACTCACAGAACTGAAAAAGAAAAAAATACCTTTCTGACCAGCCTGCTGTCATCTAGATCTTATATAAAACTTTATTTTGGGAACTTTAGCAAGATAAATTGTAGAAAAAGAATTGGCTATCATAACAATTCACCAAAGTTGAAACAAATGGAATAATGATACTGGACACAGAAATTGATTACAGATGGAAGGTGCCCTGGGATTCTTATGCCACATAGTCTGAGCTCAGAGGCTGAATTAAAACCATGAAAAACTGATGCAATCCTTTGCCAAAATGAAAATTTAATTTCTTTAAGATGCATATAATGAATATGACAAAGGAACTCTCACCCACCAAAAAGTAGTAGGAAGGAAAAAATAAAGTTGGGGGGGAAAAAATTGTTCTCAGAAGCAGGAGTACTGTTATTTCCAGGTGAAATGGCTGTGAGGTGATGATGAAGGACTGTTGAGCTTTCATCTGTGTAGAATCAGTCTGGGAAACTGACTGTCCTCAGCTCAGTCAAGGCCTAACCCAGTGTTCCACTGATAACTGCTGATGGGGAGATTCATGGAGCTCCTGACTCTCCAGTCCGGTTTTTGCTGTCCCCATTTAAACCAAGATTTTATTCAGCTAGCCCATCCTAAGCAGTGCTGGTCTCTGGGAGATATCATGTTAGTGATGCTGTTTCCTCCTCCTGGTGCTTCCAAGTGCAAGAGGACATGAGCAAATTCTCTCCTTGTCTGAGGCCTGGATAGGCAAGATCTTCCTCTGAAGCCAACTGATTTGGGTGCCATACAATGAGTCCTGTTTTACATCCTTTTCCTGAGACTGAAATGTGAAACTTTTTTCTATTTACTGCTAGATACTCTATCAGTGCCTCCAACTACTGCTCACCATGAACAGTCTTTCCTAAACTTAAGGGAAAGCAGTAAGACCTAAACCCAACAGTCGACCTGTATAATTTATGCAGCTGTAGTTTTCTTTATGGAATCCAGTCACTCAAAGCTGCCTGCTAATTTTAGGCTGGAAATACTATCCCTGGAGCCTTCGGCCTTCATTTGTTTCTCCCGTGAATATTGTAATTAATAAATATCCCAAAGCCCTCCTTCACCTTGCTTTCTGACAGGGTAAGGAGTACTGCCGTGCATTAACGCCCACAACAGATTGAAAAAAAAAAAAAAAAGGAGGGGTAGAGGAGGAGAGATAAATGCTGCAATTTTATTGGTAATTAATATTCACAGTTCCAAGCTGCGTTTGTCTTTTAGTTCACTTTGAGAAATGCAGAGCAAACAACAGGATGATAACATTTATCATAGCTGGCAAATTTACAAGTGGAGCTGGCAAATATAATAATTGAAACTATGCTCCATAATGCATCTTTCTCATGCATAAGTTCTGATACCACCATCCTGGCTTTGATTCATTGTTTATCCGGCCTGTGGAACAGCTTGCAGTAATTGCTGAATCCAGAGCACTACACTTGAGGCTAGAAGAGAGATCCATTTCACAGACAGCCACCCTCTGGCTTTCTCTACACCCTCTCCCTCCTTTCCCACTCAGACATTAACTCATTAGCTTGCCATTTCATGGATGTATGTTCAGGCCCAAGATCGCCACATTCTGTACTCTGCCTCCTCATCCATTAATGAAAGGCATTATGCTACACAACTACACCCTGGGGAAGGAAATGTTCCTCTCTAATTATGGCTGACAAAAGAAATTTACAGATTGATTAAAAGCAATATGTGGGGAATTAAGTAGGAAATGCAATGTGCATAACCTTGAATGGGTGAGACCCGTTTCTTCCCTGGCTGGGATGCAATGCTTTAACCTACAAGGAGAACTTTGGAGTGTGTTTGTTTGGGAGAAGGCCAACAGGAGAATGGCTAGCACAAATTATATAAGCAGGTGAAGAGCGACAGTGGTTTGGCTCATTGTCTGAGGATCATTGGTGAGGTCCATGGCATAGTTTCAGATTATGAAAGAGTCATGGGCTTCTTGCTTCAGTTTATTTTCTAGTCATCTGCCAGCATCCTCCCACGCAGGAGTGGCAGGAGGTGTGGGAAGGATGAACCAGGGCTAGTTCACAGTTGAGTGGATTGCTGTGGTGAGACCACCTTACCAACACAGGTGTCAAAGTGAAACTACGGAAAATCGTGTCTCCTAGAGCACCTTCCCTCTCCTATTCCATGGAAGAGATCAGTTACACCAGCCCTCCTACTGCCTGCAGCAAATCCAAAAGACCTGAACTCCCGTATCCTTGTCCATCTTTGATAACACCTCCCCAGAGCCATAGGAATATGTGAGAATTCTCTAGCTGAGTTCAGGGGGTCACAATACAGCAAAGAAACCTCTTCATATTGACTATGTTTGGGCAATTTCTACATGTCAAAATGTCATCTAAACTGACCTTTAGAGAAGTAACATTTATTCATTATGACTCTCCCTGCAGAGTGGGTACAAAGCTCTTTAATCATAATTATTGTTCAGAGGATAATTAATCTGATAAAAGTATTTAATTGGATTATCTGGAGTAGACTGTGTAAGTGATTTTGGCCTCCCAGAGTCTGAAACTGCAACTCCACAAAATTATTTCCAAAAGGCCTACTTGATAATATCACTTCTGACATAGGAGTCATGTCTCAGCTGTCTTATTGACAAGCATCATATTGGCATCTTGGCTGGAGCCGGTGTTGGAAGAATCTGGGGAAGGGATTTTAGCTCAGCACCAATGCATTGAGGCTCTTAATTCCCACTGAATTCAGGGCTGATATCTGATTTGCACACTGGGCAAGAGCTCAGGGCTGGTTTCTCCTTAGAAACCAAGATGTGGAACTTGAGAGGCAGTGCCTTCAGATAGATCTATAGCTGTTTCTTTTAATGCTTCCTGTGAAGTATTCACCACATTTATCTCTCCTCTCTGATTTGAAGCTCTTCTCAGAACCCCTTCTAAGTGGTGAAGTGGGTGAAGTTTCTTGTTCAGCAGCAGTGGACTCATATTGTATTCATGATGCCAGTCATCCAAATGGATCTGGTGGCCAGGTCACAGGAATTCATTGTGGTTGTGACCCTCCCAAAACTTTGCCATTTTTTCTCTAGGAGTTGCTCTCTTCCCAAAAGTTTGGCCAAGTGGGGCAAAAGACATGTATGTGAGATCCTTCTAGCAATGCAATTAGTTGGGTTTTTTATCTTCACTGTACATTCCTTTCAAGTTTTTCAGCATTGAAGCTCCAGCTGCTCTACGGTGACTGATATTTCCACACTACTTCTCTTTTCTTTGAAGAATTCATTACTGCCATGTATGCTTCCCAGAAAAGATCCTTTTTAGCCTATCTCCTCAATGCCCAACATGGAGAGACACTGCAGTCAGAGGCAGCAGTGGGAAATTCCTCTTGATTGTTGATATTGTGCCCTCTTTATTCTCTTGGAAAGAACAGAATCCTGTGTGGTCACCACTGACCAACACAACTGGTTTGCTCAACACAACTTAATGATTTTCTCATGGCAATTTCCCTCCTTTTCAACTGTTCAGCTACATTTACATTGTGGCAAATACTTTCTGCATAAATTCTTAGTGCAGGAATATTATTCAGCTGATTGGAGGACAAGTGCAATACCTGCATAACAAGAGAGGGATCCCAGTGTCCAGATCACGAGAGGTTTAAGACAGTTAATCTAGCAGTTTGGTTTATTAAGTAATTTCTTGGGTACCACTCTGAACACTGCTATTTTGGACTTTGACAAATTTGGTTAATGCACACAAAGTTAGTTTGGGTGTGTAAGTACTGTTGGGTTGACCTTGTCTGAAAAAAAGTGCTAATATATGCTTCAGAAAGAGTCCTGTCTACTTCAAACCTTTGACAATTAAGAAAGAAGCAGAAATTATGAGGCAATGGCTTTTCCTTTAGAATGCAAACCTAATCTTATACATAATGCACATTTCCTATAATACGACCAATAATCCATCTTTTTTTTTTTTTTTTTTTTTTTTTTTTTTTTTTTTTTTTTTTTTTTGCAAGGTCAGGAGGGCACTGTGGAAGAAAAAAATGCTTTATTTTTCCTTTTCCCTTGACTTGTTAAGATTTGTGTGGTTGTTTGTTTCCATTGAGGAGTATCAAGCAAAACTTTTGACCCTAGTGATATGGTGGCAAAGGATATGAATTGGAGCTGGATAGGTCAATGCGGAAAGGGAGGGGGGCTTAACAGTTGTTTCCAGTAGGCCAAAAGAATGTGGATACTGTCTCTTCAAGGTGCAATTTCTTACTACAACAAACTGTTCATTTATGAGAAACAGGGATAAAAGTGTTCAATTTGGGACCTAAGGAGTTTATATGGAAATTCTTGGATTTCTTCCAAACACACATACATGTTGAAATTAAATTGTGAATCCTACTTTGGAGACTGAGCCTTCCCGCTCAGAAAGAAGTGTGATTGTATGTGTGTGTTTGTGAGTGTGTGTTGATGCTGTGTCTCTTTTGGATCTCTTGACACTTTTTGGTGCATTTTTGTACTTCTTTGAATGTGCATATGCGAACTTACCGACGGTGTATTGACGGCATTCTAAAGGCCCTCAACAGCCTGAGATAGAGCAAAAATCTAAATTTCTACCCTGGCTGATACATTTTCTGTGCAGCACACAGAGCATTAGGGGCATGGTCATCTAGAAAGAGGAGCTACTTGGCTGTGGAGACTGCACTTGGAATTTACCTCCTGGAAGCTGTTTTCTCTACTCATTTCAGACCTCTAAACTTCAACATAGTTGTTGAGCTGGTCCTAGCAAACGAGAGTGATCAGGTCATAAGCATCAAGAAGTGATTTGTTAAACCAGTGATAACTTGATTACAAAGAACCAAATTGAAGACTCTTTTGTGTTTTCATTTCTTTTCCTGGCCTTCTCCGTCATGGGAGAGGATGCCTTCACACATGGCCTTAGAATGCCGTACTGGAGTCAGAATGCAACAACAGTCAAATGAAAATAAGATGTATTGCAGCTTACTTAAAGAATGAAAACTGTATCACACAAATGTTTACAAGTCCAAGTAGACAGCGAACCCCTGTACAATATGTAATTTATGCAAGGGATTGCATCTTTTTTTTGTAATGAATGCACTACGCAACCCTGTATATATTTTACAATGTCTTTACAGAGAAAAAAAGAAGAATCATTTACTGTAGTGTTGTAAAATAATGCACTTTTCTAATTTTTTCATTAAAAATCCTATGGCACGTTTTCAAATGTATATTGTTTCTTTTATATTGAATGTGGAAATGTTAACTTCCTGTAAAATTGCACTACAGAAGTAAAATCCACTGATGGAACTTATTTTGTTAAAGAAAAGTCCCTTGACAACCAACAGATGTTTATGATTATACGATATGTATGCGTGTGCATATATGTGTATATAGTGTATATTTAATGTATGTATATGTATATGCACACACACACATATATCCAGTGCTATATGTATATATAAAATGATATAGGTCCAGATTTATATATGATTGTATTAATATAATATCTATAGATTGATAGATATATAGATATGTATATATATTCATACATACACACAAGAATCACAATGTACAAACCCAGAGAGGATTACTCATTAAATTTAAGGGGGTTGGGGGGGCAGAAAGATGTCATATACAGAAGATATTTTGCATTGCAATAAAAGCTTTTTTGACAAAAGTACGTGCAGAGTGAAGTATGAACCTTCATCAAATACCCAACCATGTTGTTCCCAAATGACTGCAGTTCAGAACAAGCAAAAACTAAACTGCTTAGAGGAGGAATAAGGGCACAGTCAGTGCATGGTGGGCTGGAGTAAGCTGTTGAGGCTCCCCACATCTTAACTTTGTGGAGCTAAAGGGCAGGATCTTAGGATATCAAACTGAAAAGCGTGGCTTATCCTGACTTGAGGAGATGAGTGTTCTCCTCATGAAATGACTAATTGGGTGCTGCCTAATCAAAGAGGGGAATTGGGTCTCAGTGATGGTTTTAGCTGGCAGATATTGCCTTGAGGCACAAGCATGATTCTTTGTTTGGGATGGAGTGTTGGACAGCTCATGCTGTTGCTGCCATCCAGGTAAGTCACAAGGGAAGCCAGGGAGAGGCCCTCACTTTGTCCTAATGAAGTGATTTTGTAGCAAATGAAGGTTTTATGATCACTTAAAGAATCATCATCAAAGCTATCAGTAAAGACAGGATTGATATAAAACGACAGCACAACAAAGTTCATTGGCAAAATTCAGTCTACCACTTCCTAGATAGGTAAGGCACACTGAGGGAAAGCAAACAAAAAAATCCAGAGTTGATCAATCCAAACCAAAATAAACCCAAAACTATCCATGTGGAGGTAGGGTGGGGGTGACACAAAAAGATAGAAAGGATCAGGATAAAAAGGAATATGCCTGAAGGCCCAAGAGCATTTAACAGTATTTAAGCTTAACAGTATTAAATTAAACTTAACAGCACCATAACACCTTAACTTATAACCTAAGTTGAACAACTCAGCAAAGGATTCACATAGGATTTACTGTGGCACAACTGTAACTTCCTTACAGGCCTCATCTACAAATCCAAAGTGTCTAAGAATCCAGGAGAGCAACATTTCTCCCACATTTGCTATGGCATATGCACACTTACATGCAGACAGACATGAAGAGTCTGTACAAGGTCCCTGTGAAAAATTCCCCTTGAAGGTAGTGAAATATTTCTTTCAATGTTCTCAGCAGGTGAAGGGTTGAGGAATTGGGGTATCTGGCCAGGATCTGTCATTGTTCAGTAATCTCCCCAGTACTGCAAACTCGAGAAGTCTCTGTTTCGGAGAGGTGTGCACTCAGAGGGAGGAGGCGCTCACAGCCCTCTGTGGTCCAGGAGAGCTCAGAGGGTCTCACTTTAGGGTGCTGTTTATTGATCCACAAGAGAGTCTTGGGCTTTGGTCATAACAATGTTTCATCCTGGCTGCTATCCAGGTCGGTGGCTTTCTTTGAAAGTCTGAGAACAAAAATATCATCCCACTTGGGTTGTTATTCAGGCAAAGAAATGTTTCCAAGGCTGTTCATTACAAAAAAAAGCAGGAGCTCATTAGCACCATTTCCTGGGAGCACACAGTGTTTCTGATAAACTCAAGAGGGACTCAGCCCAGGTGCTGTTCATCAGTGCTGAGCCCTAAGGAACTTTTTTTAGATTTTGATGTGGTCTGGGGGAGGAGGCACTACCACAACCGCTCCTACACGGGCTTCACCACACTCTGCTACTAATGGAAGGATTGTAAAAGTTGCCAGAGTTAATATTTTATATTTTAAGAAATCTCACTAATAGGAAGAATCCCCTCTTTCTTCCTTCTTGGTGATGCTGTGGCCAGAAGCTGGTCCCAGCTGCACAGTGACAGAGAATGAGAAGTTTTATATTTCCTTCTAGCAGCCTTAATGAAAGGAAACATCTCACATGAACAGTGAGAATAGGTAACCATTAGCATAAAAGCTGGTTGCAGCAAATTTACCACGACATGCAATGATAAAACATAGCCAAACTACATGTTATGATATAATAATGGAATTGTTTGGATTGAAAGGGATCTTAAAGGTCATCTCATTCCAGTCCTCTGCCATGGACAGGGACACCTTCCACTTGATCAGGCTGCTCCAAGACTCATCCAGCTTGGCACTGAGCACTTCCAGAGATGGGGCATTGACAGCTCTCTGGGCAACCTGTGCCAGTGCCTCACCACCAGCTACAATGGGACATTACAGCGACAGTGAGACAAGTTTGTTGTCATAGCCTTCATCTGCTCTTGCTGTCAATTACAAATGAGTGAAGAGCCAAGAAGCCCTGTGTGTTGGTACACAGTCAGTGTTCTACACATCCTTATTTAGTGCCCGGCCTACATTAAAACAATTAAAAAAAGATGCATGTGACATCTTCATTTTCTGGTGAGGACAGAAGTACTTATGGCACAGAAAGGGGAAAAACAGCAGTAACCACAGAGAGAAAGATACCCAAGCAACCTCACATGTCAGAGAGAAAGATACCCAAGCAATCTCACATGTTTTTCGGGCTGCATCAGATAACATTCTTTACTGAGAGGGTAGTGAGTGGCACAGGTTGCCCAGAGAGGCTGTGGATGCCCCATCGCTGGAAATGTTCAAGGCCAGGTTGGATGGGGTTCTGAGCAAGAACCTGGTCTAGAGAGTAGCATCCCTGTCCATGGCAGGGGTTTGGAACTAGGTGACCTTTAAGATCCTCTTCAAACCAAAGGATTCTATGATTTCTATGAACGTCTCTATTAGCAGTTGAGATCAACTATTTCTTTCTTTTTGGAGTGGTATTTGAAAGCACACTTTATCTTGCACAGAAAAGCTGAAGTGTTGTTGAATCCCAGATGCTCCTGTTCCAAAAACTTTTCAGAGTAATTATATAAGCAATCAATAATATAGACTAGAGACAACATTTTAAAGGGCTCCAGGTAGTGCAGGAGAATTTGAAGACTTTGCATGTTGAGCTCAACTACAACAGGAATGTCAGGCTTCAGGGGATGGGAGTAAAAATTAAGGAAAAATTCTTCAATTTTTCATCTGTATGCTATAGAAATCTTTATACATTTAAATCAAAGTGATTTTTTAGGGTTTGGCTACTGCCATGTGCATGGGTCCTGTCTTAGAGGAGGTTAGGAATTAAACATCCTGCAGCAAAATGCAAGAGCCTGCTCAGTACATATTTTGCTTAGTTGACAGCAAACCACATATTTCAGTCACTGAAAACAGGTTTATGTCTGTAATGATGCTGTGATCAAAGCTCTGCACCTTTCTCACCTAAGGCAATATCTTTAGTTCAGCTCATCCATTGTAAAAACAGTGACTTTTGAGAGGGAACAAATGAGGGAATTGTGCTGGAAGTGTACAAAATAATGAGCACTACAGAAGAGGTAAATGAGCTCTTCCCTGTTGTGCTCGCTCACTCTCCCAGGACAAAGCAATATCCAATTAAACAAAAACAAAAACATTTAGAACTGAGAGAAGAAAATATTTTTATTTCTTTTATGAAAAAAAAAAGTATAAGAATAATTTTTTTTAAAAACATATTTCTAGGATCTTCAGAGTCAGGAAAATAAACTGATTTGATTAAAATGCAGAAAGCAGAAGCTCTGGAAGACCTGTAATCAGTGTGTTAGTTCAAATTCAGCCACTGAAAGAAATATAAAAGACTATTTTGCTGTTGGGACATGATTCTGCCCCTCTACTCTGCTCTCATGGACCCCATTTATAACACTGTGTCCAGATCTGGACCCCCCAACATAAAAAGGACATGGACCTGCTGGAGTGAGTCCAGAGGGGGACACAAAGATGATCAAAGGGCTGGAGCACCTCTGCTGTGAATTCACGTCAAGAGGGTCTTGGGCTGGTTCAGCCTGGAGAAGAACAGGCTCCTGGGCGATGTTAGTGCTTCTTTCAGACCTAAAGGGGCTACCAGGAGAGCTGGAGGTACAGGAGAGCTGGAGAGGAACAAAGGGGTGATAGGGCAAGGAGGAATGGCTTTAAACTGAAAGAGATTGAAACTGATAGGAGGAAGAAAATTTTTACCATGAGGGTGGCGAGGCCCTAGCACTGGCCATGTCAGAGACTGAATGTTATAATTTATGGCTTAAACATCTTCAAGAAGGACCTTTGCCTACAATAGCAAAACTGCATTACAAAAGCAACAGAGAAGACCACCACATCCTGAATAGGCCTGACTGAGGCCCTGAACTGCTGGTTGATGGAGACAAGATAAAGTAACAGCTCAGGGCTGGGGGAGAAAAATGCATTCACAGAGCACAATCTTAGCCTCTTTGGGGTGGAGACCACAGCCTCGGGGCTGTCAGCTGCCAGGCTCGCACAGACCCTCCCACCAAAGGGTGAGGGGAAGAGGTTTCAGGTTTCAGGCTTTGAAAAAGCCTCTGGGGAGCAGTGCGGTGACCGCCCGGCCTCCGCTGTGCTGACCAGCCTGATGCCTTGGGAAGGCTGCCTTGGAACAGAGACTGGACAGAGCTGGAGAATAGAATATTTATTGAAAGACCTTTAGGGTACACCTTGGGCAGGACAAGAGCCTGACCAGGGCTACACCCAAGGTGGACTTAGAATGGTCACAAAATGGCTGGCCGGTCATGAGGTATTACACTTTTATAAGTTTTGGTTCATTTGCATATTGGGGTTTAATTGTCCAATTACAGCTTCAGGTTGTGAGGTCTCACCCTTCTTGTTTTCTCTCTTCAGTCCACCATTGTTTGTGCTTTTGGGCTTGAAAGTTGTACTCCTTGTCCTTGATCTTCAGCAGGAAAAAGATTTGTTTTGTCCCCCTGCTCTGTGAAAAGACCTGACTGACACTTAATATGAGGCTCAGAACTGCGCCCCTAGGCAGCACAGAATCTGGAAAACATGAAAGCTAAAACTTAAGGCATCAAGCTCAGCTGCAGGCGTTTCTTCACCCCAGGGAAAAGCTTATGCACAGCAGAGGGGCTGTCATGGCCTGTCAAAGGCCTCTCCAAAGGTTCCCCAGACCCTGCACCAAAGGACTGCAGATAATGCAACACTCAGGCAGTGACAAGCCTAGCCCCCATAAAGGAGGCACCTGGGCGTTCCTGCCTGCCCAAAATGTATATTAATCCATGGGATTCCATACTTCACAGTGTGGTGCAGCAGCAGCGACAGGGGACCCTCACCACCAGGACCAGATAGAGGGGAGCAACGAGACATCTCTGGACCTTTGGATGGGTGATATGCTTCCACCTAACCCCTGTCACTCTCTCCCTGTCCGTCCACCCCCCATGCACAATTCTTTCCCTATCTTTTTCTTTATTTCTGTTATCTTTCTTTCTCTTACTCTCTGTTACTATTAAACAAAATATATCATTTTTTAGCACCAACATTGAACCTCATGTGGTTTTAATCATATTTTTTGGGTATATTTCAAACCTTTCTGGGTCTGATCCTTTTTGTTCACAGAGGCTTAGCTTTCTTTGCTCTTCTAAATTTAAACCAGTTCATAACAGGTTGCCCAGAGAAGCTCTGGGTGTCTCTTCCCTGGAAGTGTTCAAGGCCAGGTGGATGGGGCTCAGAGCAGCCTGGTCAAGTGGAAGGTGTCCCTGCCCATGCCCAGGAGGGCTGGAACTAGCTGATCTTTAGGGTGCCTTCAAACCCAACCATTTCATGATTTTATGATTATATCCAGACTATCCTGGCCTCCAGCATTTTACTGCTGGGAAATGCTGACTGTTGAAGAAAAGGAAGAAAATATCTTTGTAGATTAAGCCAATGTACTGTGCCATTTTCACAGTGGCTGTTGATGAAAACTCTTGGCTTTAACACTTGTCATGGATTCAGACGACCTGTCTTGACTCAGGTCTAGGGTTATTTCTCCCAGGTCTGGCTAAGGTGAGAATGTGTCACTTAGTTTCTAAGAAGCTGGAAATGCTAGAGATAGAAACTACTAACCTATATTGCCCTAGTCTATGCTGAGTTAATCTTTCCCTTCTACCTTCTAGTCAAGGTTGAGAGGCAGGAAAAAACCCTCTACTTTAATATCAATTTTGCTCCTAAATACCTCCTACACTAATGGTCTTGTGTCACAATAGACCCCAGTCTTACTCTGGAAGTTCAGGTCATATGAATGAACTTGGTATTTCCAAAGGGAGCAACCAACAGCTGTATATTCAGACCTAGGTTTGAATAAAAGGAGAACGTATGGTATGTCATGGTCCTTCTCTCCACAAAAGGCAGCAGCTGATTTTTCAAGGAAGAAAAGTTTACTCCATCCTATGGTGTCCTGTGCTGCCCAGTGGATCGGGAGCAACAGCCTTTATCTGTTTCACTGTTGTAGAGGCTGATGAGTGTTAGAAGTTGCATTTTGAATAGTTGGATGCAGAGGCAAACTGCAAGATGCTGACATCTGTGGGGTTTTAGGACAGAGGTTTGCTGTGTTAAACACAGAAATGAAAGGGGAAAAGGCCAACTCACAGCCCAAGTGACTTTGATCTCAAACTATGAGTTATGCCTCCTGATGGATCATATTTAGTGAGCAGAACTATTGCTGTGCTTTTCTTTTGTTATTTCTACTTAAAAAAATGTAAAAAAATTCCATGTATAAAAAGGGAGTTGCTAAAATAGTTGAAATAATTTTACCAAAAGATAAAATGAGAAAAGGAACAGAGATGAATCACGAAGACAATGTCCCTCAGTTCTAGATTCATGTTGCCATTGTGAAATAATGCACAGTAGAAGTGATCTCAGTTTGTATTCATGTTATTCTGTCTCTATGCTGTGCATGGGCTCTGACAAACATATGGTCTCTGCATTTCACAATTATTCTGATAGCATCTCATTGAATTTATATTACTGTAAACAAGAGGAATATTTGGACTGATGGGTTAAAATAATCCATATTTTGGTGCAAAAGCCTGTGGGGTGCTAAGGGACAAACTGATGGATGGTAGTGTAAAAGCCAACACCACTGGGATAGGACTCAGCTGAATACAGATGTGGAAAAGAAAGAAGAGGATAGGGCAGCAATTAACAGTCTGATTCTCTTCTCCTTGGGTCTCATTTCATGCTCATGACACATTTCTCTTCATAAGGCTAATACAATTTTCTCTATTATTTTTTCCTTCCAGAAATGTCTTCAGAAGAGTCTTTTCTAATCATGTTGTGAATTTACATGTCCAGAAGTTGTGGTCATCAAGGAAGAAGCGTCCTGTAACTATAAAACATGTAGATAGGGGATGTGGATGCTAGTATCTCCTGGCTCATTAGTACAAGAGCAAGTGTCTGTGGGAGGTAATTGCTGTAAGGGTAATAATGTAGGAAACAGCCAAAACATCGATCTCTGTGTGAAGGTTAATCCCCAGGTGCTAAATCATTTAAATTAATCACCCAGTGCTGCAGGCAATGATTAGTGTCTGCTCCCCTGAGGGAGAGAGATGGAGAGAGGGAGGGAGGAATCTAGAACACAAATCACAGCAAATCACCCGAGTTTGTTGTCCTTTGGACATTCTCTGCCTCCTTGCAACAGCCTGTAGGCCAAAAGGTCTTTGCCAGACTTGGTCTTGTCAGGAGTCCTAATGCAAACAAGTCAATCAAGTCTGGCAGATCTGCTAACAAGAAGATCAAGAGATGACCAGATGCTGTTTAAGTAAGAGATCTCTGTGACCCGCCTTGGGCAGTGGAATCCTAAACGTGACTGATTGCACTTGAATAATTTCAAGATGATTTTGGCCTGCCTTTGATCATTTAAATCCATCCCATGTTGATAGTGGGAGCAAGGGTCTCACTATTGAGTCTCCATGTAGTTTCTTTTAGCAGATGAATTTTCAAATTTGCCATTTCTTCCCTGTGCTGTGTTAGATAATCTGACATGGTCCAAGGCTGAATGAGTTGTAGAGACAGAAGGAGTCAGTCATCTTGCAGGGGGAAAAAAAAAAAAAAAAAAAAAAAAAAAAAAAAAAAAAAAAAAAAAAAAGTCATCATATTTTGTATATTTTGGCCTTTAGTGGAAGAGCTGAAGGAAGTGATGATCTGGAGATGTTCCTGAGTTCCCCCCAGATGTCCCACATCTGCTGGAGGGACAGCACAAGGGTTCAGATCCATCATGAGGTCAGGGTCTTTCTGAGCTGTTGTGTAGCAGATGAGCTGTTAACCAGGACTCAGGTCTCTCCTCAGCCCATGACCATGATGTGTGTAGTTTCCAGTCAGTTCTGATGGAGTGAGTGTTTCTGGACAAATACATAGAGGCATTTATTGTACCTCAGATTTACCGGGAAGCTACATGACCTACTCCAGCTAATATTCTGTAGGAAATTAGTGTATAAGAAATTATATTCCTTCAAAGACCTTTTCACAGGGCCAGTGCTTACACAGATTCAAAACCCAAAGACAGTTTAACCAACCCAGCAGGTTCCTAGCAGGGAGATGTGAGGAGTGAAGGGTGACTAAAAGAGGCTGTGATAGATTGACCTCAGCCTCATTCCCATTCCTCCCCTCAGGAGCTGGGAATTAAGAGGTGAAGGCAGAACTGGGAAAGGTATGAGGGGAAGGTGCTGTTTCAGTTACTTTCTCATAATCCACATTTACTTCAACTTGCAATAAATTAGTTACCTTGGTTTGAGTCTACTTTGACCATGACAGTAACAGGTAAGTTATCTCCCTGTCTTTATCTCGATCCACAAGATTTCAGATCTTTGGTTTTGGCTTTTTATTTTTTCCCTCCAGTGTATCACGTTGAGTGAGAAGTGGAAGAGCAGCCAAATGGGAGTTTGTCTCTTAGCCAAGGTTAACCCACCACAGTACCCACGTGGAAACAGCTGTAAACAACTTGGTCTGACTTTAGTGTTGTTCCAATTTTAAACAGGAATCTAGACTAGAGACATCCTGCAGTACCTCCCAGCCTGAACAGGACTGTGACTGTGTTTGAATCAGTGTAACACAAAGCAGACGCCTGCAATCAAGACTTACCTCATAGATATAATAGCAGCGACTGAAATATAGTCTTTCAGTATCCAGAAAACTTCTCCAGACATGATGGATCTGTCTCTCCAGATGGACACAGTGAAGATTTGACCTGGTGTCTGTGAATGAGGAGGAAGCTTAAATGAAGCATAATCTAATCACACTTAAATCTTATGTAAATTTTAGTCACTGATACACACTTTCATAGCACCCTGGACTTGCCTGGTAAGGATCATTCATACTCATCTTCCAGTGGGCCCAAAACATTGCACATGCAACAGCTTCAGTGCCTCCCAGGAAAAGCTGTGCAGGCCTGGGTAGGGAGACATTAATCATTGAGGACGGCCAGGTGACGGATGGCTAAGGGAACAGGGCACAGCAGGCTTTTCTTCCCAGACAAGCCTGTGATAAGCAGGAGCCAGGGTTGTAAGGACATGATTATTGATGTAGCTGTCTGATTACCAGAGAAGCAGCAACAGAAGACACAATCTGGTTGCAACTGCTTCCTGAGCACCTTTTCCCTGCAACAGCTCTGGGAGAGGCAAAGGCAGACAGGAGATGGATGGCCCTGCAAAGGCTGCAGCCCCGTGAGCTGCTTATGAAGCAGAGTTATGTGCAGAGTGCAAGACCTAGGAAGCTGTGCTGCTCCCTCTGCTTCTAGAGGCAGTGGTGACCCTGCACCTAAAGAGAAGTTGTAAGTCAGCCTCTCCTGGCCAACCTGAGCCCATGGAAATTCACAAAGAGATGGAAGCTCTTTAACCACTAATTGGGGAAAGGGCTGTTGAGATCAGGGGCAAAGAAACAGCTGCACTCATCAGCATTGATACATCTTTCCTCTGGAAAGCTATCAGAGGTTCAGTGGTGTCTGGACTATTTCCCCTGGTGACAGGAAATTTCCTTGAGTAGCAAAACACTGATGGCCAGTGCAGAGAGCAAAACCCCACCTCGGAGAGACAGGTTGCTGGCAGGCAAGTGTCTAGGTCATAAAACTAATAATCAAAATTATGACAAAATCTTTCTTCAGCAGAAATCTCAATACAATGAGAGAGATCAAGAATGTGAAAAGAGTTGATCTTCCTTCTAGCCACTTCCTAATACAGACTTAGGTCTCTGCTGTGGCACATAACACAAAGGGAATCTGAGATCCTGTACAGATCTCAGTAGGGAGAAATGATGTCTTACACAGACCCATCATCTCCTCCAGCTAGCTGAGTTAGATGTTATAGCTCCTTATCTCCACTGACTTCATCAAGAACCATACTCTGGTGCCCCTTGTTAGAGGGCAGTGTGAACAAATTAGTCACAAGAGCTGAGAGTCTCATGCTGCTGCAAACGGAGGACTCAGCTCTCCAGTTCAGCAGTGCCTGACTTATTTGATCCACAGAAAAAATGACCACAGAGGGAAATATGATACTGGTGTGTTTGTGAAGACTTTCCTACATAGTCCTCTCATACGTAAGAAATTACCTTTCCACAAAAATAGCTGGGAGGTTGTGTGACTTATAGAGCCTAAATTCTGTTCCAGCAGCTGGTTTCACAGTTCTGCTTGCCTCCAGTACATGTTGCCCTCCATTTGGGTTCAGTCTGTTCTTTATCTGTGCCATCCCTGGCTGAAGGACAAGAATGTTTCTTATCACCTGAACTTCTGGACAGGAAGCTACACAAAAACTCATGCACCACCTCTAGGGATGCTTCTGAGGGGATACACTGTGGCAGTGATTTATTGCTCCAGAAGAAAGAAAAGAAATATTTGCATTCAATTTTCAATAAGCAGATGGCACATGGCTTTTTTTATACTGCAGTAAATTTTGAAGTCCCTACTGAAAAATAAGAAAAGCTAGTGTATTTGCTTTTATTTCAAACTTCCCCTGTTTCCATGGCAATATCCCAGTGAGGTATCAAGAGTAGATGCTGGGATATGAGGTATTAAACAGTTCTTTCTCTCTGCATCATGAAAGGCAATGCTGAGATCCATGCATAAAGAGAAGTGAGTTGGGAATGACGTGGGGACACTGCAGAATTATTACACAGAGCAGAAAATTTCAACCTCCTTTGAATCCACAGAAGGAAATGGTAGATTTGTCTCTTTGTTTTAGCCCAGGGCAATTCAATTGATTTTCAGTAGAGCTGTACCAGCACTAAAAAGATGGGACCATTCCCATGTGGTATGGGTGGTTGGATGGAGCCAGACTCCAGCTGGAGCTGTGCAGCAAAAGGATGAGCAGCAACAGACATAAACAGCAGAAAGTGAAATCTGAGGAAAAAGGCATCACAAGGAGAGTGGTCAAATCCTGGAACAGGTTGCCCCTGTGCTAACCTTGAAATAATCAAAGTCTGACTGGAAAAGCTCTTCAGAAGCTTGATCTAATTTTGAAGTTGGCTCTGCTTTATTCCGAGGTTAGATGATTAAATTCCATTTCCACTCTAAATTGTTCCATTATTTTGTGTTTCCCTGTCATGGGCACTTCAAGAAGCTTCCTTTTTCCTTTCACACTGTATATTTAGCCTAGTCTGTAGGAAAGGCATATTAAATGATCCTACTTTAGTTGCATCCTTTTGCAGATCATTCTGTTTCATAGATTTTGTTTATAATGAGTAGGAAAGCCAAATTTCTCCACTGCTGCCTTCTCCTCAGATTTAATGTTGCCCTTGGCTGACACATCAGAATGCACCCGACTGAGCTCTGTATTTACTGTTTACTTCAGTAATGGGAAGCCTTTGATACCACAACAACTAGAGATGTGTCACCTCTTCAGATAAAATGTGTCACCCAAACATCATTAGCCAGTTGAGCAGTATAACAGAATCATATGAAAATTCACTTTGGAAGGGACCTCAGGAGATCATCCAGGCCAGCCTTGTGCCTGGACCAGGGCATGGTGAAAGCTGATTTATACAGACTCACTGATTCAGGGATGGGTGTGGAATAGAATCAATGAATCAGAGGATCAGAGTTATAACAGACATTTGATTGTTTTCTCTAATAACACTGAAAATATATGTAGTGATCTGGTGGTGGTGGTGGCGATAGTAGTATGCATTGAAGTCCTAAGCCTTTAGATAGAAAAATATTTCCTTTTATAGTCTAGGTGGAGAAATAAACAAAATGAACATTAAAAGAAGTATATTGGAATAATAATTTTACAAAATCACAAATCACATGAGTTACTGAAAGATGCATCCTAATCACACAGATGGAAAACATCCACACTGCCCTCAATCCCGGGCCACTTCCTTACACCTAAGACCACTCTTCTCTCTAATGATAGTTTTTGTTCCCTGAGGGGCAGGTTTGCCCCAGCAGCATTCACAAAAGTTTAGGATCCTTCAGTAGGGAAGATGATAAGAGGATTTTGTCTGTGACTTGGGAAAGCAATTGAGATCTCTTTTTAACTTGTTGCATGTGGGAAGCCTGAAGGTTATTCTTTAAGTAGGTCAAATCCATGAATATGTATTTTTTTTTTCCAGTTTTCAAGTTGAGCCAAGATTTTAAGTAGCCAAGACTTCAGTAAAATTGTCCCTCCTGTTAATATGGGGGCAAATGGATGAATGAAAATCTCCCAGCACAATGTGAAGCCACCTGTAGCTCTCCCCTCACACTAAAGTCCTTGGATCAGATCTTACTCAGCCATTACAAGATCACCTATAGAGATAGGCCACCCTTTATAATAACTGAACTGGCTACCAAGAGGAAAAGTAGCTGATTTTCTGAATTTTACAAGTCAAAGTCTGTCCTGCTATGGGTCCCAAGAAGTCTGGTGCATTCCCCTTGTTCTTGTTCTTACTGTACTTAATTTTTTACTTTCATGTTTTCATTGCTGTATTCCCATCAGTTCCTCATGGAATAATCACTGCTTTGTGCTTTGAATGGTGACTGATCACTGAGCTCGTTTCCTTCTTTGGTTATTCCTGGAAGGGGGGTGGTTGAGATGCTCCCACCTTCCCTGTGCTTCTGCCTAAGGGCTGACACAGGCTGAGAGTGCTTCCTTTTGTGAGGGGATCCTAAGACAAATGATGACATTGATTATAGTGAGTAGTTTAAGTATAATCTGAGCTTACTTTTCTAGAGAGGGATGCACTAGCTGGCATCTGAGGTCCTGCTAAGCCTTTTAACCCATCAGAGGAAGCACTAAAGGACCCCCATGGGTCTAAAGCTCAGGGAGGGCAGAAAAAATTCTTGGCCTGCAGAATAACCCGTCAGAAAAGTGAGAATGAAATCTACTTGGCGCAGCTCCATCTCATGATAAAGGAGCTGTGTCTTAATTTCTAGTGCAAAAGAAAAATGCAACTTTTGAAGTTGGCAGAAATCCATGTCACTGACAGTATCTGAGTTCTGCAAATGATTTGGTTGAGACCACTTTAGTTGTTGAGAAGAAACTTAGAAAGAGCCCAAGTGTTGTTCTGATTTTGGGAAAGGCATTTGTAGATTCAGCTGTCATTCATTGTGATCCATCCAGATCCAGAAGCTGGATGTGTTTTAGCAAAAAGGCTGTAAGTATCTGGTTAGACAGGTCCTGTTTGAACACTCACCACCCTCCAGGAGCACCCAAACACCAGACAACACCAACTGTTCTGTACCTATTTAGGAAAATAAATGCTTGCAGCAAACATTTTCTTCTGTAGCAACAGATGGCTTGAAGCTGCCATAGTAAGAATACCTAATGAGGTCCTTCCAGAGGAGCTCCTGCAAAGGGCAGAGGAGTGAGAGAAATATGTCCTAGATTCACAAAGTGTTCATCTGCCCTCATGCTGTCCTCCAGCTGAAAGGGAGAAGCAGAATCTCATTTCCTCCTTGCGGAGATTAATCTCACTCAGTGAGCTGAGCCAATTAGACAATTGCAAAACCAAACAGAGCTTTTAAAAAAGACATGAGCAGCAAGGTGGCTTGTTTTCAAAGTTCATTGTTGGTACATTTCTGTGGCATGTGGAGGACTGGGATGGAGCTTTCATATTTGCACAAGCAATGACCTGTGAGTGGAGGGCTGTGCAGAGAGTGTGAGGCAGAGACACACCTTTGCCATCTCTGCTGAAACCTCAGAATTTCAATACACATAATATTAACAATCACAGAGGCTGAAATAAAATATATGCACGAGGAATTTGATATTTAAATATGATCTTTTCAGTGAGCAATGGAGGGTAATGAGATATGACAGGGACAGCAGTTCTCAGAACCACAACTAATAAGGAGTTTAGACCCCTGAAGTTACCTTGTGGGATATCTAATTTTCACTCTTCTGTCTCTAAGAGTACAACTGAGAAGTCCTGCCTGAGATATACAGGTGTCCTACATTATGTACACAAAATTATGAGTTATAGTTGAGAGAACAGAAGGTTCTGCTGCCTTTTAGAGTGACCTCAGCAGGCTGAAGAAATGGGCTGACAGAACTTCATGAATTTCAGTAAAGGGAACACCAAGTCCAACCCTTGGGGAGGAATAACATCAGGCACCAGGAGAAGGTGGCTGGAAAGCAGCTTTGCAGAAGAAAACACAGAGGTCCTGGTGCACAGGAGGTGGAAATGTGCCCTTACAGCAAAACGAAAAGACCAACAGCCTCCAGTGCTGCATTAGGCAGAGTGTTGCTGATGCCTTGTTTTAGCTTTCATATTTTCCAGATTCTGTACTGCATTACTGTATAATTCTGAACTTCATATAAAGTGTTAGCAAGTTCTCCTCACAGTTCGGTCAGACAAAACAATCCTTTTCCAGCCTGAGAACCAAGGACACTGTTGCAGTTTCAGGCCCAAAAAGTATAAACAATGAGCTGAGGAGAGCAGTCTGGGAGGATGGGACTTCATTACCTGTAGCTGTAATTGGACAATTAACCCCAATATGTAAATGAATCAAAACTTATAAAAGTGTGAAAACTCATGACCCATTGTCCATCTTGGCTGTAGCCTCAGCCAGGCTCTTGTACTGCCCAAGGTGCATCCTTTGAAGGCCTTTTAATAAACACCAACTTTATTCCTTTAACACTGTCTAGCCTCTCTTCTAGACAGCCTCTCCAGGCATCAGTTTTTGGTGACTCTGCTGGGATGGCAAGGCATTTGGAAAACCCCTGGACCAGAGGAACATCCAGCTCCTGCCCCCCAACTCTCACCACCTCCCCCAGGAGGCTCCAGCTGTGGTCCAGAGGGTATCAGAGCCCAAGGATCCTCCGATCTAGCACAGAGGCACAGGAATAGCTGAATAAAGGTGGTATTTGGCTTGTTTTGGAACCTGAGTTAGGTGTTAAGAGACCTCTTAAAGTTTTGTTTAGCATAGAAGGATCCCAATGGGTCCAGACGGAGCTGCTTTCACATTCATCGCTCTCCATCTCATCCACTAGCAGTGCCAGCAGATCAAGGGAGGTGGTTCTTCACCTCCATCCAGCTCTGCTGGGAACCTCCAGGAGAGCTGTGTCACTGCTGGGCTCCTCAGCAGAGCAGAGACGTGGACATGCTTGGAGCGAGTCCAGTAAAGGGCCACAATGATGGGTCCGGTGTTGGAGCACCTGACATATGAGCAGAAACTGAGAGACATATTCATCCTTGAGAAGAGGAGGTTCAGGGGAATCTTGCTAATGCATATAAATATTTGATGAGGTGAAGTAAAGAAGATGGAGCCATCTTGCAGTGTCCAAGGTGTCCTCAGTGGTATCTAGTGACAGGACAAATAGAAAGGACCGAAACTGATATAGAGGAGATTCCATTTAAATGTAAGAGAAAACATTTCTCTTGGAAGGAGGGAAGTTGAGGGAGCACAGACTCTGGAACAGGTCACCACTGAGTCCGTGGACTCTCCATTCTTGGAGGTATTCAAAACCCGAAGGGACATAGCCCTGAGCAAATTCCTCTAGTACCATGATGCACAATCTTATGAACTTAGAGAAACGAGCCTTTGAAAATGCAAATGGACAATAAAGTCCAAGTTTCAGAGAATACACTTTGAACGAGGTGAGATATAAGCTGTCCATTTGCAAATTATATGCCAAAAGAAGGAGTAATGCCCACAGAGACAGTAATGGGCTACTCTGCACTCAGTGTTCAAATAACTGAATACCTGTCCACTGAGAGTCCTGGTCAGTTTCTCTTCAGATACAGTATTTTCTGATGGCATTCTCATATTTTTGCCATAAAGAATGTTACCAGCTGGGCTGCCATGTGATGGGGGGCAGGGGGGGTGGGGGGGGGGAGGGAGAGTACAGTGGGACCATAATGGTTCCACTTATTTCCCTCAAAATTAGAATTCATGGATCATTTAATCACAAATTCCCTAACAGCTCAGTGCAGTCTTGATCAAAATGCAACCATAGGCCACACACATCAGTAACATTTATTTAGCTGGATAGAATGTGGTCGTCAATTTACATGGCCCTGTGGGATCTGGAGAGGAATGATGAGGCTTCAGTCTGGCATTTGACTGTAGCTGTTGTGGGGGGGAGATAATTTTCTTTTACAGTGACTTAGTAATTTATCCCCTGACAAGAAGAATATTAATTAAATAACTGTATTGTCCATCTGGGCAAACAGGAGTCACACTAGGCTATATCCCAAAGACAGTATCAAATACTGGTGGGTCCAAGCCATGGTGTGGGGATGGGGTGCTGCAACACTCTTCTTGATGGAATAAGAAATTGTTGGATCTGAAGAAACTGCAAACTTAAATTATGAAAGAGCAAAGGGATCTATGCATGGGTTGCCTTTTGTGAGGCAGCCAGATGGTGAATGGGTTGTGCAAGTCCTTGAATAAGAAGCCTGAGAAGAATCTTTCAGCTTATTAGCTGAATCACAGTGTGTGAAAGAAACTTTGAAACCTGCTAGACTAGAAAGTAGCATATTTATAGAAACGTCTCTGTGAACTGCATTATCTATTCCTGCACTGCACACTATGTCTGGTATTACTACTATTTGTTCTTATCTTAGTGCAGCTTGAAATGAAGAGATTTAGCGATAATGGGCTAGTACCAAAACTTTCCATCCTTTTGTCATGCCAGGCCTTAAAATGAGATGGTCTAGCAGTACTCAATTCATGGAAAATCCCAAGAAAAATGGGAAAGTAGCCCCCTCATCTGCCACCGGCTGCCTGGCGGCATTGTACATGATAGAAAGGAGAATCTTCTCATGGCCACCAGTGAGCCAGAAGGTCTTTGATGTACAGCAGGCTCAGGAGCTTTTTGCTGGGACCATGGAGTCTGCAAGGGCTCTAAGGTAACGCTGCAGAGACACAGGAAACAGGCTCATACAGCAGGAAGAGACTCATTCCACTAAGACAGTGTCCTGAGAACATGGTCCTCTCCTGGGAAGAGAAGCTTGGCCCAGAGCCCAAGGAGCAGGAGCAGCCCATGAACAGTCTGGGTTTCAGGAGGCTGCAGTTCATTTATTTCAATTTGCCCGAGAAAAAATGTCAGTGAGTGCAGCACCTGCCACAGAGACAGTCCTGCTTTTCCATAAGGCAGTTTTGGAGCAGATTCTGTTACCACTAAAACAAAAGTAGTTGGATATATCAGGCCTGATTATGGATTCATATGCTATGAGACTTTTAGCTCTTTCCCTGAGTGTCTCTGTACATTTCTTGATGCCAAGGTTAAGATGGTTGAGGATGGTGTGAGAAACAGTTACATCCTTAATCAGTCAAAGCCAATTCAGTGAGAAACAGATCAGTGCAGTGCAGAGGATTAGTCCTAGCAAAGGTCCACAGCAGAATAGAGAAACCAGCTCCTATGGTTTTTAGGAGATGTGCAGATAACACTCTGTAGGTGCTCGACTGCTGGCTTCTGCCACTCAGGGCTGGAGAATGAGTTTTACAAAGAATTAATATCTGTTATGGAAGTAGAAAATATCTGGTCACTGTAGATAAATATTACTCTGTGGGTTTTGGTTTTTTTTGAGATCTGTTCCTTTAAAAGTAGTTGTGATGTTTAAAATCAAGACAAAAACTACTCTGTGGAAAAATGGCTAGATAAACTAGTTTAAAACTTAAAACTGAGCGGATAATCCCTACCTTATAGGCTTCCCCTGAAAGCAAGTGGGAACCTGGTCTTTTGGTTTTGGATGTCTGAACTCTGCTGAAGACAAAAGGCAAAGCCCGATCTCCTGGGGCACAGGCAATGCTCGTGTTTCCTCATGCATAACCCAGCACTGCTGACCCAAGGGTCTCCATCTGCCCCAAACACCAGCTGCAGAGTGAATGGACAGAGGCATTCCTGGGTGTCAGGGAACTTCCAAGCCACAAATTCTACATCTGACATGATTTTTGTGGGTCTCTACAGGGACTAACGCCTCCTGATCTGTCTCTGTGTTTCAAGTCACCTGCACCCATGCAAATAGCAGAGGAGATTCAGCAGCCTGTTCCCTGGAGTCAAGTCTGGCTCCAAACTATTGAATGCCAGGGCTGGATTATCCAGTATCCATCCCTCCTCAGTTTCCCCACTTTATAATGCAGTGCAAAGGGGGTGTAGAGAGGTGCTTTACCTTCAAAGCTTGTCAAAATACTGAAGCAGATGAAGTTTAGCTGCCTGAGAAGAGTAAAACACAACACTGAAAATCATTAAAGCACTTTAAGTTAATAATTCAAGTAGCACTGTAAGCAGAGGGGAGCTAAACCCAAGACCTCATAGCCAAACCCAAATTTTGGGTGTCTGGGCATGTAGAATTCTGGACTATGTTGGATTTTGCTCCCTCAGTGAGTATTTTATGGTTAGGGCTGAGTTTTCTGCCTCAAAAATATTTTTACCCTGCCAGGATTTGGTCTAGTTTGTTAAGTGCAGCACAGGTTGTCCAGGGATTATCATGTGCCTCACCCAGACTTGTGCATTTTTACCTTGTTTATCTCCCTTCGGCAAGATAAATATTCAGCTTTTGCACTAGTAGATGGAAATATTTTTCCCAAAGAGCCAAACTCAGCTCTGGGAAATGGGCTTGCAGCAACATCCCTGCATAGGGCTGAGAGGTGTGGGGACGATGGGACCTTTCTGATAAGAGTAGGTGTTTGAGTTATTGGGTGATTTAATTTCTTTTCCCTAAGCACTCCCTTCCTTTCAGTGGAAGTTATTTTTTCATTTGCTATTTAAACTGATGCAAAGTTCCTAACATAGATATCAGTATCCAAGCCTGCTGCAAGTATTAATGGATAATTGAAGCTGTAATGCAAGTGAATGGGAGCATCCTCCAGTGTGTAATTTACTGATATCCTCAGTTCTACAGAAACTCACCGATCACCAGTTGGTCCAAGGTCTACTGGGGAGGAGGAAAACGTACCTACATACACAAACATAGATTCTGCCTTGTTTAAGGGCTTCCTGGAGCTTACCGTGACATTTGAATGAAAAATATTATTTCTGAAAATAATAACTTCAGTAGTTAAAAAGAAATATAGGAAGGCAATGCAATATCCCTGCAGGTGCAGATAACCTTCTGGGACTTACACCTGGGACAGAGAAGGTAAAGCATAACTCACAGACAATGGAGAAAAGATGAAAAAAAATTCTGAAGAGCTTTCATCAAAGAAAATTGAATTTAGGGGATGAATTTGCCCCATAAATCTAGGAGTAAAAATAGCTGAGGCTGACTGATAGTGGTCTGAAAAATGAGTTCAGTTAGAACGGTCACAGCTGTGATGGATAGGGGAGCTGCTTCTTATCAGGTCAAGCCAGCAATGGAAAGGCAATGGGATAATCATCAAATAATTCTTTTTACTACCTATCAGTTACACATAAGTGGTTGCCTTACAGAACCAGTTAACTGGTGACAGTAATTCTGACCAGAGCCTGTACGCCTCAAATGAGGATCTCCTTGTGCTCCTCCCTAGCTCCTTGGAGTGCATTTTGCTTTTCCATTTCTGATGTTGCTGGGTTAGCTCTGACTAAGTGCTGTTGCTGTTTGATAGTGTCCTGGTACCTATGAGAAATGCACCAGGGATGCCACAGTAGTTTCAAGCAGACATGCATCACCAGCAGGGCCCCTTCCCCAGAATGAACAGGCTTTGCCAGTGCAACTAAGCTGAGATCCCTTAAGAGATTTATTTTTCAGATAAAAGCTGAAGTCATGACTCTGGCTGCTAAAAATAATGCTCCTTTTACTATTGTCACTACTACTGCCAATACTACCACTATACAGTTAATACAGCATAACCAGTAGTGCTAGTGGTAAAAGCAACAAATAATAATCATAGTAAAGAAGTTTCTCACATTCTTCCTGAGCACTGAAACTCCCCTGGCAAGAATAAAAAAAATGGCACTGACTGCCCAGCACCATCTGCCTTTGACAGCTGTGGTTTTTCCATGCAGGGGTTTCTGGGGGTGTCACTTTGGAGCTTTTCTGGGGAGTTGCCTTTAAAATGAGGTTGAAGAGGCTGGAGGGGGGGCGTATGTGAAGATAAATCACCTGATGGGACAGGTGGTGCTGTCTGTGAGCAATTGCATCAAAACATTAGAGTTTGTGATAAAATTGTGGCTATAGCCATGTTCACAAAGATGTGGAATATGTCTCTGAAGATCACATAAAATTTTCAGAGCAGAAATGGTGCTCATATAGGAAATTACTTGGTAGCTTCCTGTGCTTCCAAGCTGAAATATAGTCCTGTTTTGTAAAACATTGGTCTTTACAGTATTCTGAATCACCTGCTGTGCTGAGGCATTATGCATATGTAGAACAGCCAGGTCAGGATCTTTTCTGACCCCTGGCACTGATTGTTTTCACTTTAAAGGAGATAACCCCAGAATTGGGCAGTAATAGTAGCTACGGTTATGGCACAGTCCCAGTTGTTTCTGTTACTTAGGAAAGTCTTCAGAAAATTTTAGGCTAATGAGGTGTTCTTGGTCATGGGAGGATTTCATCCACCAGCGAAGTTACCAGGTATCTGTGAAGCAAATGGAAACCTGCAGCCATGTTCTCCTCAGCTGCAGAGTGAAGGTAATGACTTTCTACTGAAAAGGGGCTGGGGTTTTTTTATTGCTTAGTAAATTCTTCAGTGGAGCCCTAATTCTGTTTAGAGTTTTTTCATGAAAGAGAAATGTTGATTTCTTTGTGTCTCCTCTTTTTGACATACACAAAAAAATTGCTGGAAGAAAAAATACCATTTGCTTCCTAGGGATGTTGTCTTTCTACTCTTCATCAGTCAATCCTCACCTTCAGAGTTTCAGCTATTCACAAAGCTTTGCAGTATTCCTTCCAAAACACCACACTACTCAGTGAAGCTTGAGCTATCTCATGAGTTTAATTAGTTATGTGGCTTAAAGGAAAACACGGTTGCAGTTTCCCACATGCCATGTCACACTGTGCATCTGTCAAAGAGGCAGTGGGAGTCTTCCAAGAAATGCTTGCCCTATTATTCAGAAAGCCAAGGCCTTTTGTTCCCTTCAATGGCAGCTTGACTTAATAATTAATGCCCAGCACTATGTAAACATGAGTTAATGAACCCTCACACTACCCTAAGGCTAAGGATTACCATTTCCTTCACACAGAGCTGGAGATTGGGCCACAGCAAACCCCTTTGTTGTGTCTTCTTTCTGCTTATGATGGCCCAGGAAACTTCAGGACTCTGATGCCCCTCTAGAAGAAACTGGCTTTAGGCAATGAACTGAAACGGAAGTTTTTTTCATTCAGGAACAATATAAAGTAGGACTGAGTACAGTGGATCTGTGCTTGCTGGTGGACCAGAAGGCCAGGAACCAAAACAGGCAGGAATTCAAGCTGCTGTAAGTGGGGCTGGCTAATATAAATTCAGTTTCCATGTCAAAATCATTCTTAAGGGACCATGACTCTCATGGCTTCCTTGACCTTTCTGAAAGTTTGGTGTCGTAGACTGAGATACACAGCAATTAGTCAGGCTTGTCACTCCCTCTCATCTCATAAATCAAGAGAAATGGAGGACCCTTGAAAAATTCAATGGTGAAGTGCAGGTGCCAAAGTGAAATAGGACTCGGGCCAAGGAAAAGAATCCTGGCTCAAATAATAATAATAATAATAATAAAAAAATCTTAGTTGGATAATAAGTCCTTGAGCATTTTCTCTCAGGAATACAAGACATCAGAATATCAGAAGCAGGTGTCTCTTGCTCCACAGAATAACTACATGGAGTTTAGAAAGATGCATATGATGCCAATGATGTTCCTTTTCTCTTCCCCTTTGTACCTACAAAAAGCCTTAAACATTCACCAGTGTTCCTGTGCTGTAGGAATTTCAAAAAGATAATACCATACCCAGACCTCAAACCTACTGATAAGATGAACAGGACAAATCTGCTTTCAGATGCCAGTTCCATAATCTTGCTTTGGTCCAGCTCTGTGGATGGCTCACCAGCTGAAGCTGATGGACACATAATGGGTTTTTTGGAGCGTGTCTCTGGAGGAAACTTATGTTTCCAAGGAACATAGGTTAGGTGAGACCTGATCAGTGGTTTTCAGTATGCTCATGATTGAATGATAGTTAAAAGTGCTTGCAAGGATAGGGGGAAATACCTCCTATCTTTTGCAGCTTTGTTTCTGTGCCTGATCCCAGGAGGCTTATTTCCGTTGTTCACAGAGAATCACGGATGCAGCCTTCATCACCAAATCATTGCTGACATTGACATCACAAAGCTCCACCCAGCTCTGGTGTCTCCACAAGCAATTTTTGGCCAAGGGGGACTTTGAATAGAAAGGATGTCGTCACAGTCAAAAATACAGGAGGCTTCTCTTTGACAGTTTTTTATTCAAGTATTTTCTGCAAAATGGTGTTCTCATCCATTAATGGGAGTCATGTAAGGACATTCTATAGCCTGGAGAAAAGGAGACTCAGGGAAAACCTTATGACTCTCTACAACCACCTGAAAGGAGATTGTGGCCATGTGGTGTTGGCCTCTTCTTCTAGAAAATTATTGACAGGACAAGAAGACATGGCCTCAAACCTCACCAGGAGAACTTCATGCTGGACATCAGGAATAATTTCTTTATGGAAAGAGCTGTCAAGCATTGGAATGGGCTACCCAGGGTAGTGGCTTCACCACCAACCCTGCAGGTGTTCACAAAATGACTGAATGTGGTACTTAGTGCCATGGTTTAATTGACAATGTCTTTTTGAACTTTAATGATTCTGTGATTCTCATTCTAAGAAGAAATGAGTGCCATTGTTTTAACCAAGGCAATCAAAGCTCTGGCAGAGCCAAATCTTCCAATATTTTCCTGTGTTTGCACAACTGGCTGGACATAAAACTGAACAAGAGATGTGAGTCTGTGCACCTTCATCCTTCTTTTTCAATGGCTTCAGAGTCTTAAATGCCACATTCAAAACTCTCCTTTCTTATCAGGCTGTGGACGCAAAGCTTGGCAAGGAAGGGCCTGCAGGGGAAGGGAAGACCTCCTCTTCAAAGCAGCTTAATCCTACCAGGGAATTTCTTCTGAGCCCAGTGCTGAATGTCATCCTGCCCTGCCCACCTCAGCACTCTGGTGAGGAGTAACTCCATGGCTTAAGCTTCTCCCTGTGACTTGGGATTTTCCCCAGTGACTACGGCGATGATGCAGCACCAGCTCATCACTGACTCATTCATCGACGTCTCTGAGAGAAGCAGGGGCAGGAGGGAGACCTGCATTTCGTTCATTAATATTCCAGAATTTCTGTGAAGTTGGTGAGGAATGCCTGACACCGCCTGCGTGTCGTGCGAGAGAAACACTCACCTTTGCTTCCTGTGGGAAGCTGCCTGTGGCATCCCCCAGCCCTCTGAGTCAGAGCTGGCAGCTCTTCTCTTGATTTGTTCTGCTGGACATAGGAAAATGCTTCATGTGGGAAAATGGGAAATGAAAATATATTCAAAGGACAGTCACTGGCACAGTGGAGAATGGTATAGCTTTCCACACAGCACAAGGGAAAATAAAACTTAAAAATAGCAGCATTAATAATGTATATGTGTGCAAAATCAGCATGAGCACCCATGAAGAACTGTATGTTGCACAACTTTTCCCAGCTCTCTGTGTCAATTGCCTCGAGAGGTCTAATAGCTCACCTTTGTTTGAAGAAGAATTAAAAAGAGCAGTTGTCAGTTCATGTGTTACTGCAAAGTTCCCAGTGCCCTCGTTCCTTGTCTGCAGAGCTACTATGCAGCAGAGCCTCCTGGAATACTTATCTTGTTGCCTGACATGGTTTTGCCCTGAACATGTTGTGCCTCTGCAAATTATAATCCGATTTTAAAATGATCCTTATCTAAAGTGGGCTAAATGACTTACAGTTCATAATCCTGGACTTCAATAAAAAAGGAGGCATCAGATCCACAATATCTCTCTGTCCATAATGCAGTGTTGTGTTACAGTCAAGGGCCCTTATTTGGGAGAAGGGATTGAATTCCTTGTGTGTAGCACAGACATCATCGCTTGCATGATCCCCAGGCTTTCAAATCATTACACTACTGACTGCTCCACTTCTCAAGCAACTTCTCAGCTTCATTTCTAGGCCTGATCCCAAGAGGTTTATTTTCCTGGTTCACAGAGCATCACAGCTGCAGCCTTCGTCATCAAACATTTGCTGACGTCGATCGACATCTCAATGTTCAAAGCTCTGTCCAGCTCTGGTGTCTCTGCAGACAAAACTCAGCCAAAGGTTGGTTTTTTTTTTTTTAATAGAAAGGATATTGTCACATTCATAAAAACAGGAGGTTTCTTGACTGCAGTGTTTTTGTTTCAGTATTTTCTGCGAAGTGTTGTTCTCATCCATTAATGGGGATAATTCAGGCATCCGTACACACACTTTTGTTAGCACAGTGGTCAAACATCTGGATGACAGCCTCAGTGTGCTGGTGATGACCTGCATTGTCTCTTGCTGTCAGCAGGGTGATGGTGCAGTGTCTGGGAGGGAATATGTTGCTGGTGGAGAGTTTCTGATAACTGAGAAGAAAGACCAGGCTGGATGAGGGTCTAAGCAACCTCATCTCGTGGAAGGTGTTCCTGCCCATGGCAGAAGGGTTGGAACGAGATGATCCTTAAGGTCCCTTCCAACCCAAACCATTCCATGGTTCTATGAATCTATGACCTTTGCTGCTCTACAAGCTGCCATGGTAACAGTGACCCTGGGAACAACCTGGAAGGGCAGCAGATAAATTTTGGTTAAGTCTATCTACACAGACATGCATCCTGGTACTGCACACATTTTTCAGTTCTCAAAGGAATTTTTCTCCAGGGCAAGGAAATGCAAAATCTGTATTGTATATACAGGAAGCAATGCTTAGCACTGCAAGGCAGCACCAAATGCATTTGGCTATAAAGACCTTGTGACTGTAAAGCAGGGGGAGAGCAACATGAGGCAAGAGCAGACAGGTGAAGAATGACTGAGGCTGTTCTGGAGATTTGGGTTGAATGTGACCTATGCTGCACCCAGTAATCCTAGGATTGTGTGAGGCCCTGCAGGAGCTCAGGGCTCCCCTCCTGTTACTGAGTACAGTCACCTGCAGACACTGCTGATCTAAGTTCAGTGGGTGCCTCAGCTTCAGATAGACACTGGACTAGCTGCTGAGGACATTGCAATATTTTGCATAAACAACCTACTTCTCCAAAGCTGGACAACTTTCAATAATCTTTCCCAGGCTGCTCTCTGCCTGCTTTTGAGTCTTTTCATTTTGCAATCTGAAAAGAAGACAAGTGTTTCTAGTTCTAGGCTGACACTCTCCAGATGCATTATGGAAACCACATGCTTTGTTTCTGCTCCTCTGGTTGTGGCTCATAAGATGTATGGAAACAGGTCTCGAAAAAAGCTGCATTGAGGAGGAGAAGAACAGAATGAATTTTTTTTTGCCTCAAGTGTGCTCCTGACATGAATTTGTCCTCCTTTGCTTTGGGCACTGCCCTTGTAGCATTCACATGGTGTTTATTCTCTACTGCTTCAGGACATGGGAGTGATGTATTCTGCTTGTGAGACGAGCACATTTTATTCATATTATTCACAACTATATGAATCCCTGTAAGTTTGACTTCCCTGCCTCCTGCAGATATCATCTCTGTCTTCTAGTGTTAGTGCTATACAAGACATCAGACCTCAAACTACCTCTTGCAGAAAGTCTTGTCCAATAATAGGTAACAATGTGATGAAATCCCAAATTTTGTGGAGTTTAATTTTTATGGCAAGCAGATTTGATTTCTCTGAGGATATTTGCTTGACAATGATAAAATAGAATTTTGGGGATAAATTAGCTGGAGATAAACTCATTGTTTGAAGGCAGAATGAGGTGAAATTATCAAACCTGAAGTAAGGCTGTCTCTGGAGATGAGAGATGTGAAGTCTGTATCTGGAAGAAGATTTGGAGATTCCATTTAACCCAGTAAAGATTTCATGGAGAAATTCAAGTTAGCTGTATTATTCATAAATGGCTCTTATCCTCCTGGTTTGCTTAGGTACATATTCATACAGAAATATTATGAGTTAGAGAGTTATAAAAGACTTTATGGTCTGCACATCCCACTGTAAATCCAGGTTGCCTTAGTTACCATCTGGCTAACTGCACAGGTGAGGGGAAAGAGAGAGACTGAAATGGAAAGAGAGAGATTAGTACTAATACATTTTTTAAATCTAGAAAGATCTTGTGAGTCCTAATGCTGTGATACGACAGAAAGCTTTCAAGACCTGCATAATACAAGAGGACTATGAAAGCAAGGATTTGGACTGGAAGCTCCTTGACAAGAACATACTGATGGGTCTTTTTGCTAAGAACATCATGAATTGCCTAATCAAAAACTTCAGCAGAGCTAATACACTATCACTTCTTGAATATTTTCTGTATTTGGGTCAAGGATTTGTGTCTTCCTTGATAACAGAATGTGCTTCAGGCATGGGGTAACCAGGTGACCGTATTGTAAAGACTGCATGCAGAATGGCACAATCTGGTCCTTGTCTGATCTGATTTAGGGTAAATTAAGGCACAGGAAGACAACAGAGAGTCCCAATGTCTTCAAAAAAGGTCTGTCTACTTGAACAAAGCAGGCTGGAAGGGCAGCACTGGTATTCCTGTGAAGTTTTGTCACACAGTTGTGAGACACGTATTAGTTGACTTTTCTTAGAGCAACTCCCAGCTGTCACAATCAGCAGCAAAGACTTGACATCCTCAGCCTTCATTCGAAAAGGCAAAAGAGAAGATGAAATAAAATACTCCTAGCACATGCTGTTGTGAAGTAAAGTTTACATGAATGGAGGTCCCTTCCTGTGGGGAGAGGGGCCAGCACTTATAAAAGCTGCTATTAAAAGCCA
>NC_053450.1:4999024-5003532 GCF_015227805.2 Hirundo rustica
TCCCATAGACGAGATGAACAATTAGTAATTGTTCTAATTTAGTAAGTCACTTCACTACTGGTTTTTGAACAGTGGGAAAGGAATAAATCTTCCCAACTTTAATAATACAGGGAAAAATGGTAAATTTGACAGCTTTTAGAAAAGTAGTCAGAAGGTGCAGATAACCAAACTTTGATTTATTGTCAAGGGAGTCTTCTTACCTTGCAGCAAAATATGCAACAACAGCAGCTGCTTTGTGCTGGATTGGGAAAATGAAGCAGAATTGAACTCTTTTTTAATGTCAACACTTAGGAATCTGGTCCTGATAGTCAATGTTGTGTTCTTAGACTGATGGCACTTGTCACCTTTCAGCAGACCTTAGGTTTAATTTGTCTCTCTCTCAGGTGAGAAGATTCTCAGAAGGCTTCTTCTACACCGAGCACCAGAAACCTGCTGTGCTCATGTTCCAGGAAGGCCTGTAAGTAACCCATTAATGCTCCCCTGTCTCTGGAATGACTAAAAATCTACTTTAAAATATTTTGCAATCAAGTAGAAGATCTTTTTCTGCAGGGTATGAATGAATTTGGTTTGAGAGAGGTCATGGTCTTTGTTTTAGCTCCACATTGTAAACCTATTGAAATGAGCTTCAAAAGTAAGTAACTGATCATGGACGCCCCAGAAATAATTAATTTCAAGGTACATATATATATATGTGTGTGTGTGTGTGTGTGTGTGTGTGTGTGTGTATTTATTTATTTACCATTCTTCAATTAACCTCCTAAACCAAATGCACCAGATCCAGCACTGGTACTTTCAGTGGGAAATAATTGTTGAAAAGCAACAAATTCTAACATTAACAAATTTGGGGTTTACCATCCCTAAACCATTCCAAGGTAATTATTTCTTCCTGATGGAAAATTCCTGCTTGTAACCAAACTATGAAGTGTAAGGAGCCAGTCTCAAACCAGTCTCAAAGTTATGCCAGGGCAAATCCTGCCTTTGGTCTTAGCCCATGAATCCAAGTGGAGGGCTTGGATGATATTCCGGACCTGACCCCTGAAGGCAGAGTTGAAAGAAGGCTGCTCAGATTTGAATTTCTGAGTAATGGAGGTTATCCAGACTATTTGTCACCATGGGCAGACCACAACATTACCAGTGTGAAATTCATCTTTCAGAAGGGGCTGAAAGGCCATGACATCAGGTCCTGTCACAATGATGATTTTTAAGTGAGACATTTGCTTCTGACCTAGTGCAGAGGAGAAAATTGCTTTTCTCAGAGCTGTCATTGGGGACATTAAGGCTGATTCAATGTTGATGGAAAGGGCTCTGACTTCATTAGTGGATGGGCTGTACAAGGCTGCCTTGTTCTGCCAAATTAGAGTAGCACCATAGCTGCAGGGTCCCAGCTGTGTTCATTTGGTTCTCCCATGTAAGGATTTCAGGGAGCTGTGTACATGGAAAACCCCATGTCAAGATCCTGGGATGAGTACACACACATTCATGGCCCTGTTGAAACAAACATAACCATCACAGGTTATGTTCCGTGAAGTGCTTCTATTTCTCCAGGCAGTCACAGAAGCAGCCCAATTCCTATAGATAAACAAAATGTTTTTCTCAGTGGTTAACAAGAAGTGTAGGTAAAAAATAAATTAAAACAAACAAACAAACAAACAAACAAACAACACAAAAAAAACCCCCACAAAAACAACAACAACAACAACAACAACGAAAAGTAAAGAAAAGAGTAAAGAAATTATTAATTGGTCTGTGCAAAAAATCTGGCCTATGCAGGCTGCGTGGCAGAGTCAGGTTTTCTTCCGGAATTTGCTAGATGATGTACTTGGAAAAACAGAGCCTGGGCTGTCAGAGTATTACTGATATTGGGACTGGCATTAGGGATTATTAGTTGGGTGCACACAGTCACCAGCTGAGATCACTGCTCAGGTGCTGTACAACCACCTCAAGCAGTAAGATTTTCCCCGTTTTATTTCTCCTTCTTACCAGACAGGGGCTGGGTTTTGCCTCCCTTGCTGTTGTGGGTTTGTGTGATGCTGTGCACGTTATGTACCTGACAGCATTTGACTGCTTTAGGCAGAAGAGGACACACCATTCCCAGTAGGCTGGGTATGGCACAGGGTGGAGGCCTCTAGGAGGTCACATTCCCTCCTTAGATTTTACAGGCAAAAATATTTCTCCTCACTCACTTTAATAACACTTATTCATCTTTCACAAGGTTAAATAGTAATCAGACAAGGGATAATGGTTTAAGATGAATAACAGATTTGCTTTCAACTGACTATCAGTGAAAATCTTCTTGCCTTACTCTCTATATTTCATGTCTCCCCCATTTTTCAAAACAGATGTTTAAATAGGAAAGCTAATCAGAAATAAAAATTACTGTATTTGTTATAGCCAAACACATATTCATCTGCCAGTTTAATGTCACATTTACCGAGGAGAGCCAGGCACCATTTTGAGTGGCCTAAATGATGGAAACAGATGGGGGGGGGGGGGGGGGGGGGGGGGGGGGGCTACAAAAAATGGTGGGCATTGGAATGGGTTGTTCTGAAACTTTTTGGCTGCCGCATCCCTGGAAGTGTTCAAGGCCAGGTTGAGCAACCTGGTCTGGTGAAGGGTATCCCTACCCACATCAAGGGGGATAGAACTAAATTATATTCAAGGTCCTTTCAAGCCCAACCCATGGTATGATTCCGTGACTCTGTCAAGAGAGAGTGGCTGAATAATGTGCTTTAGCTCTTCCAGATTCGTTCATGTGTGAGACACTCTCTGTGAGTGCTCTGAAGTCTGATATGAGATAGAAGACTTGCCATACATCCTTCTTGTCTTTGTTCTTCCCTCTATGCTCAACCAAATTTTTGATTATTACTTCCTGCATCTGGGTTTTGAAGCCCTGACCATAGCCAGAGTGACAGACCTCATTTCCTGACCAGAAACCAGCTGAGGGATGCAGTCCCAGCCAGCAGCTATGGGAGACCCATGGGAGGACAGCAATGGGTTATGGCAGCTAACAGGAGCCTGTGGCAGTGGGATCTTAAATAATTTCAAAAACACTGAGATTTTTCAGGAAGAGATTGTGCAAATTGTAGCTATCTCTAACGTAGAGATGGAGACCTTCTAAGAGTTCTGGGTACCCCCCATCATGCAGTACTGCTTCACTTTAAACACATTGACTCTGTCCTCTGCCTGCATATCTGGGCTTGCAGGAGTAATGGAGAAACAGCACAGCAGCTACTCAGGCACTCAATTTGTTCTGTACTTTGCTGCCAGGATCCAGAGCCACGCACAGATTTCCACAGAAATTCGTAATTCAGATTATTTCACCAGCATGCCTCCGCTGCCAGCGGAATGCCTGGACATCGACGGGGACTGGAACACACTCCCAGTTATCTTTGAAGATAGGTACACAGACATGCCTTGCAAAGGTGAGTGAAACACCACAGGGAACAGCTTCATGAGACAGCTTGAGCTGAGGGAGGTGCTTCCCCAGCTCTGGACAAGTGATCTCACATGCCTTGGGCTTATGAGCTCGGAACAGAGTGTGACCCCCTAAGTAATAAAGCTGAATTTTAGTGTTTTCCCTGGCAGCAGATTACTCCTTCACATTTTTAACCTTTAAATTAAGCTTAAAAAAAAAAAAAAAAAAAAAAAAAAAAAAAAAAGCTGAAGGAAAAATCTAGAAAGAAAATAATCTCTCTTGGATTTTTGCTACAGTACTAATTTAAAGAAAAAAACACTAGACTGATGTCCCCACTATGACATCTAGTGGTAGACAAATCTCAGAACAAAACCCCACAATTTCAGTGTAAAGCCCCACACTCCCCTGACAGGCAGCATTGCCTTCAAAAAAATATCTAGCCCTTTGAGTACCCAAATCAAATTTTTAATTAAGAAATTATTTAGTTCCAGTTATTTATTAAAATCTCATAGCCCTTACTACCTTTTTTTCTTTTCACTCAACCTTTAAGATTACCAAGGAAGCAATATGTATTAATATGTGTCCATAGTCTAGTGAATACAGCCTGTGGTACAAAATCTTCACTCTTCCACAGTTATTCTACTGCCTAAATTGTTGCAATGCTCATTAAAGGTATTCAAATTATTAAACTGAGTATTAAACTGATTCAGACTAAGAGCTATACTATGAACAATATTGAATGACACCAGGAATACAAAGAAGTATTTTGTTTTGCTTACCTATGCTCTAAAAACCAACAGTATATGTACAGTTATACTGAGGAAAGTGTATTTTATTAATATTGTCCTCTTTGATCCAACTATAACTGTTCAGTGAGTGTAATTCTAGTTCAATGCACTCTGGCATGTGCATTTATAATATGCCTTTAATGCATGTATAATTATAGTAATATAAAAGTAAAGAATAGTATTTTAGACTTTAAAATCCCTTTTCAAAGACTCCCAACTCTTTGGGGTGATTTGTTGTGTTCTTACATGTAATACTTCTTTCTTTTCTTTTCTTTTCTTTTCTTTCTTTTCTTTCTTTTCTTTTC